>NW_027261038.1:180000-257500 GCF_045791955.1 Oncorhynchus clarkii lewisi
AATACAACAGGTGTAGATCTTACTGTTAAATGCTTACTTACAAGCCCTTAACCAACAGTGCAGTTCAAGAAGAGCTTTTTTTAACCAAATAAACTCAAGTCAAAAATAATAAAAGATAACACAATAACATAACAATGTAGAGACTATATACAGGGGGCACCGGTACCGAGTCAATGTAGAGGCTATATACAGGGGTGTACCGGTACCGAGTCAATGTAGAGGCTATATACAGGGGGTACCGGTACAGAGTCAATGTGGAGGCTATATACAGGGGGCACCGGTACCGAGTCAATGTGGAGGCTATATACAGGGGATACCGGTACTGAGTCAGTGTGTGGGGTTACAGGTTAGTTGAGGTCATTTGTACATGTAGGTAGGGGTGAAGTGACTATGCAGAGATAATAAACAGTGAGTAACAGCAGTGTACATGTAGGTAGGGGTGAAGTGACTATGCAGAGATAATAAACAGTGAGTAACAGCAGTGTACATGTAGGTAGGGGTGAAGTGACTATGCAGAGATAATAAACAGTGAGTAACAGCAGTGTACATGTAGGTAGGGGTGAAGTGACTATGCAGAGATAATAAACAGCGAGTAACAGCAGTGTACATGTAGGTAGGGGTGAAGTGACTATGCAGAGATAATAAACAGTGAGTAACAGCAGTGTACATGTAGGTAGGGGTGAAGTGACTATGCAGAGATAATAAACAGTGAGTAACAGCAGTGTACATGTAGGTAGGGGTGAAGTGACTATGCAGAGATAATAAACAGTGAGTAACAGCAGTGTACATGTAGGTAGGGGTGAAGTGACTATGCAGAGATAATAAACAGTGAGTAACAGCAGTGTACATGTAGGTAGGGGTGAAGTGACTATGCAGAGATAATAAACAGTGAGTAACAGCAGTGTACATGTAGGTAGGGGTGAAGTGACTATGCAGAGATAATAAACAGTGAGTAGCAGCAGTGTACATGTAGGTAGGGGTGAAGTGACTCTGCAGAGATAATAAACAGTGAGTAACAGCAGTGTACATGTAGGTAGGGGTGAAGTGACTATGCAGAGATAATAAACAGCGAGTAACAGCAGTGTACATGTAGGTAGGGGTGAAGTGACTATGCAGAGATAATAAACAGTGAGTAACAGCAGTGTACATGTAGGTAGGGGTGAAGTGACTCTGCAGAGATAATAAACAGCGAGTACATGTAGGTAGGGGTGAAGTGACTCTGCAGAGATAATAAACAGCGAGTACATGTAGGTAGGGGTGAAGTGACTATGCAGAGATAATAAACAGTGAGTAACAGCAGTGTACAAAACAAAAGGGGGGTCAATGTAAATAGTCTGGTGGCCATTTGATTAATTGTTCAGCAGTCTTGTTGCTTGGGGGGTAGAAGCTGTTAAGGAGCCTTTTGGTCCTAGACTTGGCCCTTCCGGTAGCATAGAAAACAGTCTATGACTTGGGTGACTGGAGTCTCTGACAATTTTTGGGGCCTTCCTCTGATAACGCCTATTATCTAGGTCCTGGATGGCAGGAAGCTTGGCCCCAGTGATGTACTGGGCCGTACGCACTACCCTCTGAAGTGCCTTACGGTCAGATGCCGAGCAGTTGCCATACCAGGCGGTGATGCAACCCGTCAGGATGCTCTCGATGGTGCAGCTGTATAACATTTTGAGGATCTGGAGACCCATTCCAAATCTTTTCAGTCTCCTGAGGGGGAAAAGGTGTTGTCGTGCCCTCTTCACGACTGTCTAGGTGTGTTTGGACCATGATAGTTTGTTGGTGATGTGGACACCAAGGAACTTGAAACTCTCGACCTGCTCCATTACAGCCCCGGCGATGTGAATGGGGGCCTGTTTGGCCCGCCTTTTCCTGTAGTCTACGATCAGCTCCTTTGTCTTGCTCACATTGAGGGAGAGGTTGTTGTCCTGGCACCACACTGCCAGGTCTCTGACCTCCTCCCTATAGGCTGTCTGATCGTTGTCGGTGATCAGGCCACTGTTGTGTCGTCAGCTAAATTAATGATGGTGATGGAGTCGTTTTTGGCCACGCAGTCGTGTTTAAACAGGGAGTACAGTAGCCCTGAGGGGCCCAGTGTTGAGGATCAGCGTGGCAGACGTGTTGTTACCTACCCTTACCACCTGGGGGGCGGCCCGTCAGGAAGTCCAGAATCCAGTTGCAGAGGGAGGTGTTTAATCCCAGGGTCCTTAGCTATGAACACATTGGTTTGACCTGACCAGAAACATACTGTTACATATGAACACATTGGTTTGACCTGACCAGAAACATACTGTTACATATGAACTTTTTGGTTTGACCTGACCAGAAACATACTGTTACATATGAACACATTGGTTTGACCTAAGAGAGCAGAGCATAAGAGCAGAGTCTATTTTAAAATGTAACCTTTATTTAACTAGGCAAGTCAGTTCAGAACAAATTCTTATTTAGAATGACAGCCTACCGGGGAACAGTGGGTTAACTGCCTTGTTCAGGGACAGAACAACAGAATTTTACCTTGTCAGCTCAGGGATTTGATCCAGCAACCTTTCAGTTACTGTCCCAACACTTTAACCATTATCCTACCTGCCGCCCCAGTCTACCACTGTTACAAATGAACAAATCGTCGTAATGCCTTTGTGATAGACCTGTATAAAGATCTTCTCATTTCTAAATACCATCTAAACATTTGTGAACAAATGAAATCCGATGAATCCAGTCTACAGAGACATTACACCTGAATCCAGTCTACAGAGACATTAAATCTGAATCCAGTCTACAGAAACATTAAATCTGAAGAGACATTAAATCTGAATCCAGTCTACAGAGACATTAAATCTGAATCCAGTCTACAGAGACATTAAATCTGAATCCAGTCTACAGAGACATTACACCTGAATCGAGTCTACAGAGACATTAAATCTGAATCCAGTCTACAGAGACATTAAATCTGAATCCAGTCTACAGAGACAATACACCTGAATCCAGTCTACAGAGACATTAAATCTGAATCCAGTCTACAGAGACATTACACCTGAATCGAGTCTACAGAGACATTAAATCTGAATAAAGTCTACAAAGACATTAAATCTGAATCCAGTCTACAGAGACATTAAATCTGAATCCAGTCTACAGAGACATTAAACCTGAATCCAGTCTACGGAGACATTAAATCTGAATCCAGTCTACAGAGACATTACACCTGAATCCAGTCTACAGAGACATTACACCTGAATCCAGTCTACAGAGAAATTAAACCTGAATCCAGTCTACAGAGACATTAAATCTGAATCCAGTCTACAGAGACATTACACCTGAATCGAGTCTACAGAGACATTAAATCTGAATCCAGTCTACAGAGACATTAAATCTGAATCCAGTCTACAGAGACAATACACCTGAATCCAGTCTACAGAGACATTAAATCTGAATCCAGTCTACAGAGACATTACACCTGAATCGAGTCTACAGAGACATTAAATCTGAATAAAGTCTACAAAGACATTAAATCTGAATCCAGTCTACAGAGACATTAAATCTGAATCCAGTCTACAGAGACATTAAACCTGAATCCAGTCTACGGAGACATTAAATCTGAATCCAGTCTACAGAGACATTACACCTGAATCCAGTCTACAGAGACATTACACCTGAATCCAGTCTACAGAGAAATTAAACCTGAATCCAGTCTACAGAGACATTAAATCTGAATCCAGTCTACAGAGACATTACACCTGAATCGAGTCTACAGAGACATTAAATCTGAATCCAGTCTACAGAGACATTAAATCTGAATCCAGTCTACAGAGACAATACACCTGAATCCAGTCTACAGAGACATTAAATCTGAATCCAGTCTACAGAGACATTACACCTGAATCGAGTCTACAGAGACATTAAATCTGAATAAAGTCTACAAAGACATTAATTCTGAATCCAGTCTACAGAGACATTAAATCTGAATCCAGTCTACAGAGACATTACACCTGAATCCGGTCTACAGAGACATTAAATCTGAATCCAGTCTACAGAGACATTACACCAGAATCCAGTCTACAGAGACATTAAATCTGAATCCAGTCTACAGAGACATTAAATCTGAATCCAGTCTACAGAGACATTACACCTGAATCCAGTCTACAGAGACATTACATCTGAATCCAGTCTACAGAGACATTAAATCTGAATCCAGTCTACAGAGATGTTAAATCTAAATCCAGTCTACAGAGACATTAAATCTGAATCCAGTCTACAGAGACATTACACCTGAATCCAATCTACAGAGACATTAAATCTGAATCCAGTCTACAGAGACATTACACCTGAATCCAGTCTACAGAGACATTAAACCTGAATCCAGTCTACAGAGACATTAAATCTGAATCCAGTCTACAGAGACATTAAACCTGAATCCAGTCTACAGAGACATTAAACCTGAATCCAGTCTACAGAGACATTAAATCTGAATCCAGTCTAGAGAGACATTAAACCTGAATCCAGTCTACAGAGACATTACACCTGAATCCAGTCTACAGAGACATTAAACCTGAATCCAGTCTACAGAGACATTAAATCTGAATCCAGTCTACAGAGACATTACACCTGAATCCAATCTACAGAGACATTAAACCTGAATCCAGTCAACAGAGACATTAAATCTGAATCCAGTCTACAGAGACATTACACCTGAATCCAGTCTACAGAGACATTAAATCTGAATCCAGTCTACAGAGACATTACACCTGAATCCAGTCTACAGAGACATTACACCTGAATCGAGTCTACAGAGACATTAAATCTGAATCCAGTCTACAGAGACATTAAACCGGAATCCAGTCTACAGAGACATTAAATCTGAATCCAGTCTACAGAGACATTAAATCTGAATCCAGTCTACAGAGACATTACACCTGAATCCAGTCTACAGAGACATTAAATCTGAAGAGACATTAAATCTGAATCCAGTCTACAGAGATGTTAAATCTGAATCCAGTCTACAGAGACATTACACCTGAATCCAGTCTACAGAGACATTACACCTGAATCCAGTCTACAGAGACATTAAATCTGAATCCAGTCTACAGAGACATTAAATCTGAATCCAGTCTACAGAGACATTAAATCTGAATCCAGTCTACAGAGACATTACACCTGAATCCAGTCTACAGAGACATTAAATCTGAATCCAGTCTACAGAGACATTACACCTGAATCCGGTCTACAGAGACATTAAATCTGAATCCAGTCTACAGAGACATTACACCAGAATCCAGTCTACAGAGACATTAAATCTGAATCCAGTCTACAGAGACATTAAATCTGAATCCAGTCTACAGAGACATTACACCTGAATCCAGTCTACAGAGACATTAAACCTGAATCCAGTCTACAGAGACATTAAATCTGATTCCAGTCTACAGAGACATTACACCTGAATCCAGTCTACAGAGACATTAAATCTGAAGAGACATTAAATCTGAATCCAGTCTACAGAGACATTAAATCTGAATCCAGTCTACAGAGACATTACATCTGAATCCAGTCTACAGAGACATTAAATCTGAATCCAGTCTACAGAGACATTAAATCTGAATCCAGTCTACAGAGACATTAAATCTGAAGAGACATTAAATCTGAATCCAGTCTACAGAGACATTACACCTGAATCCAGTCTACAGAGACATTAAACCTGAATCCAGTCTACAGAGACATTACATCTGAATCCAGTCTACAGAGACATTAAATCTGAATCCAGTCTACAGAGACATTAAATCTGAATCCAGTCTACAGAGACATTAAATCTGAAGAGACATTAAATCTGAATCCAGTCTACAGAGACATTAAATCTGAATCCAGTCTACAGAGACATTAAATCTGAAGAGACATTAAATCTGAATCCAGTCTACAGAGACATTACACCTGAATCCAGTCTACAGAGACATTACACCTGAATCCAGTCTACAGAGACATTAAATCTGAAGAGACATTACATCTGAATCCAGTCTACAGAGACATTAAATCTGAATCCAGTCTACAGAGACATTAAATCTGAATCCAGTCTACAGAGACATTACACCTGAATCCAGTCTACAGAGACATTAAATCTGAAGAGACATTAAACCTGAATCCAGTCTACAGAGACATTACATCTGAATCCAGTCTACAGAGACATTAAATCGGAATCCAGTCTACAGAGACATTAAATCTGAATCCAGTCTACAGAGACATTAAATCTGAATCCAGTCTACAGAGACATTAAATCTGAATCCAGTCTACAGAGATGATAAATCCAGAAACATTAAAAGTAGAACAGATGCAGTATGAGATGAGTCTCTGTGACCTTTAATTAAGATATCTGGCTAGTTTCCTGGTTTCATACAGTATGCTGTCAGACATTTCAATATTGAGACAACATGGGGCATTAGAGGAAACAAAAGACTAGGGGAGGTAACACAACCCACTGTCCTGGCCTATTACCGTAAAGAAGCCCCAACCCAGGGCCCAGTCCAGAACCACAGACCACAGAGAGATGTGAACAAACCTGTTTGTCTCTCAGCAGACCCATTTACATTTAAACCCGTCGCTCAGAGGAAGAAAGGAAATCCTCCGCCGTCTATCTGTGGGGTTTCATCGAAGGCTAGTGGGTCGCATGTGTTTGCCCTTGTATTCCGCTCGGCATATTGTGGTGTAACGGAGCCTCAGCTGCCTGGATTGCGGCTTTTAATGAAAAAGTGGGGGGCCGCGGAGCGTCAGGTAAGACCCCAGAGCTCCTATTTCAGACGGCTTTGTTTCGGATGACAATGAGGAGCTGTGGTTTGATTCTTACAGACTGGGTAAATGGTTCTCTGGAGTCTGCCTATCACTCAGGACAAACACACACACACACACACACACACACATACACACACACACACACACACACATACACACACACACACACACACACACACACACACACCCTGTCTGTCTAATAATGAACTAGATGAGCGAGACGCCACAGTGATCGATATGTGTTGAAATCAGACTCTCCAGACAGAGATGTGTTTTACATATTAATGTAGTTTACTTTGTCATGTTTATCTTTTTACCTTTCTGCTGTAACCAATTTTAGAGTAAAAATACCATGAACATCGTACCGGGCTTCCGAGTGGTGCAGGGGCCTCAGCAGTCTGAGGCACTGCATCTCAGTGCTAGAGGCGCCACTACAGACCCTGGTTAGATCCCGGGTTGTATCACAACCGGCAGTGATCGGGAGTCCCATAAGGCGGTACACAATTAGCCCAGCATCGTCCGGCCGTCATTTTAAAATAAGAATTTGTTCTTAACTGACTTGCCTAGTTAAATAAAGGTTCAATAAAAATACATTAAAAAAGGACGTTGTAATGATGAGTACCTAGTAATAACAATACCTAATATACTGTACAATAATAATTACAGAGTAAAAAGACTGAAAAGTGTTTGGCGTGTGTGTGTGCGTGTGTTTGGCGTGTGTGTGTGTCTGTGTGTGTGTGTGTGTGTGTGTGTGTGTGTGTGTGTGTGTGTGTGTGTGTGTGTGTGTGTGTGTGTGTGTGTGTGTGTGTGTGCATGTACATTTTTGTGTGTTTGCACGTATACATGGAAAAATGCTGCTGAGACATTATTGGTTGTCGTCGAGAGCAGAAGGTCAGAAAGCAAGCGGCCATTTGCATTTGCTGGCAGGAGCATTTAGGTTGACGAATAGGATCTGCACGCTACGACCACCGCCACATGGCATTTAGTTATTAACAGTTCCAACAGTGATTTATATGCCTCCTCTCAAAGAGCGAGAGATATTCCAACATCATTCTGAAAATCAGCCCCTGTTTAACCACGACAGTCTTCACTTGGCCTGACCCCCCCCAACACACGTTTAATGACATCAGTTAAACCAAGCCTGTGAATGAGGATACGTCAGGTGATATGGTTTCAGCTACTACACCTCATCTAGGATCAGATGATGACTTTCAGTGAAAATTACAGAATGCTTGAAGTGTAGACAGTACAGCAGACTACGTAGCAGTCTGGGTTTGTACCCGGAATATGTACCTAGACGTGGAATAAGTACCTAGACATGGAATATGTATATAGACATGGAATATGTACCTAGACATGCATCTCTGATCAGTATTCTCCTTGTATGAGCTGAAAGTTTAGAGGGACGGCCAGGTCTTGGTAGATTTGCAGTGGTCTGATACTCCTTCCATTTCAATATTATCGCTTGCACAGTGCTCCTTGGGATGTTTAAAGCTTGGGAAATCTTTTTGTATCCAAATCCGACTTTATACTTCTCCACAACAGTATCTCGGACCTGCCTGGTGTGTTCCTTGTTCTTCATGATGCTCTCTGCGCTTTTAACGGACCTCTGAGACTATCACAGTGCAGGTGCATTTATACGGAGACTTGATTACACACAGGTGGATTGTATTTATCATCATTAGTCATTTAGGTCAACATTGGATCATTCAGAGATCCTCACTGAACTTCTGGAGAGAGTTTGCTGCACTGAAAGTAAAGGGGCTGAATAATTTTGCACGCCCAATTTTTCAGTTTTTGATTTTTAAAAAAAGTTTGAAATATCCAATAAATGTCGTTCCACTTCATGATTGTGTCCCACTTGTTGTTGATTCTTCACAAAAAAATACAGTTTTATATCTTTATGTTTGAAGCCTGAAATGTGGCAAAAGGTCGCAAAGTTCAAGGGGGCCGAATACTTTCGCAAGGCACTGTATATGACCAACGACAGACAGTATATACAACGACAGACAGCACACACAACGACAGACAGCATACACAACGACAGACAGCATACACAACGACAGACAGCATACACAACGACAGATAGTATATACAACGACAGACAGCATACACAACGACAGACAGCATACACATCGACAGACAGCATACACAACGACAGACAGTATATACAACGACAGACAGCATACACAACGACAGACAGCATACACAACGACAGACAGCATACACAACGACAGACAGCATACACAACGACAGACAGCATGTACAACGACAGACAGCATACACAACGACAGACAGCATACACAACGACAGACAGCATACACAACGGCAGACAGTATAGACAACGACAGACAGTATATACAACGACATACAGTATATATATATATATACAGTTGAAGTCGGAAGTTTACATACACCTTAACCAAATACATTTAAACTCAGTCTTTCACAATTCCTGACAATTAATCCTCGTAAAAATTCCCTGTCTTAGGTCAGTTAGGATCACCACTTTATTTTAAGAATGTGAAATGTCAGAATAAAAGTAGAGAGAATGATTTATTTCAGCTTTTATTTCTTTCATCACATTCCCTGTGGGTGAGAAGTTTACATACACTCAATTAGTATTTGGTAGCATTGCCTTTAAATTGTTTAACTTGGGTCAAACGTTTCAGGTAGCCTTCCACAAGCTTCCCACAATAAGTTGGGTGAATTTTGACTAATTCCTCCTGACAGAGCTGGTGTAACTGAGTCAGGTTTGTAGGCCTCCTTGCTCGCACACGCTTTATCAGTTCTGCCCACAAAATTTCTATGGGATTGAGGTCAGGGCTTTGTGATGGCCACTCCAATACCTTGACTTTGTTGTCCTTAAGCGATTTTGCCACAACTTTGGAAGTATGCTTGGGGTCATTGTCCATTTGGAAGACCCATTTGCAACCAAGCTTTAACTTCCTGACTGATGTCTTGAGATGTTGCTTCAATATATCCACATAATCTATTTTGTGAAGTGCACCAGTCACTCCTGCAGCAAAGCACCCCCACAACATGATGCTGCCACCCCCACAACATGATGCTGCCACCCCCGTGCTTCACGGTGGGGATGGTGTTCTTCGGCTTGCAAGCCTCCCCATTTTTTCCTCCAAACATAACGATGGTCATTATGGCCAAACAGTTCTATTTTTGTTTCATCAGACCAGGGGACATTTCTCCAAAAAGTACGATCTTTGTCCCCATGTGCAGTTGCAAACTGTAGTCTGGCTTTTTTATGGCGGTTTTGGAGCAGTGGCTTCTTCCTTGCTGAGCGGCCTTTCAGGTTATGTCGATACAGGACTCGTTTTACTGTGGATATAGATACTTTCGTACCTGTTTCCTCCAGCATCTTCACAAGGTCCTTTGCTGTTGTTCTGGGATTGATTTACACTTTTCTCACCAAAGTACGTTCATTTCTAGGAGACAGAATGCGTCTCCTTCCTGAGCGGTATGACGGCTGCGTGGTCCCATGGTGTTTATACATGTGTCCTATTGTTTGTACAGATGGTACCTTCAGGCATTTGGATATTGCTCCCAAGGATGAGCCAGACTTGTGGAGGTATATGTTTATTTTAGGATTTCTTTAGATTTTCCCATGATGTCAAGCAGAGGCACTGAGTTTGAAGGTAGGCCTTGAAATACATCCACAGGTACACCTCCAATTGACTCAAATGATGTCAATTAGCATATCAGAAGCTTCTAAAGCCATGACATCATTTTCTGGAATTTTCAAAGCTGTTTAAAAGGCACAGTCAACTTAGTGTATGTAAACTTCTGACCCACTGGAATTGTGATACAGTGAGTTATAAGTGAAATAATCTGTTTGTAAACAATTGTTCGAAAAATGACTTGTGTCATGCACAAAGTAGATGTCCTAACCAACTTGCGAAAACTATAGTTTGTTAAGAAGAAAAATTTGGAGTGGTTGAAAAACAAGTTTTAATGACTCCAACCTAAGTGTATGTAAACATCCGACTTCAACTGTATATACTCTTGACCCCGACATTGCTCATCCTAATATTTATATATTTCTTGATTCCATTATTTTACTTTTAGATTTGTGTGTATTGTTGTGAATTGTTAGATAATACTGCACTGTTGGAGCTAGGAACACAAGCATTAACATCAGCTAAATATGTGTATGTGACCAATAACATCTGGTAAATATGTGTATGTGACCAATAACATCTGCTAAATATGTGTATGTGACCAATAACATCTGCTAAATATGTGTATGTGACCAATAACATCTGCTAAATATGTGTATGTGACCAATAACATCTGGTAAATATGTGTATGTGACCAATAACATCTGATAAATCATTGTTACTCTAACTTCCGCGACGCATATAAGGCCCTGCCCCGCCCCCCTTTCGGAAAAGCTGACCACGACTCCATTTTGTTGATCCCTGCCTACAGACAGAAACTAAAACAAGAGGCTCCCACGCTGAGGTCTGTCCAACGCTGGTCCGACCAAGCCGACTCCACACTCCAAGACTGCTTCCATCACGTGGACTGGGAGATGTTTCGTATTGCGTCAGATAACAACATTGACGAATACGCTGATTCGGTGTGCGAGTTCATTAGAACGTGCGTTGAAGATGTCGTTCCCATAGCAACGATTAAAACATTCCCTAACCAGAAACCGTGGATTGATGGCAGCATTCGTGTGAAACTGAAAGCGCGATCCACTGCTTTTAATCAGGGCAAGGTGTCTGGTAACATGACCGAATACAAACAGTGCAGCTATTCCCTCCGCAAGGCTATCAAACTAGCTAAGCGCCAGTACAGAGACAAAGTAGAATCTCAATTCAACGGCTCAGACACAAGAGGCATGTGGCAGGGTCTACAGTCAATCACGGACTACAGGAAGAAATCCAGCCCAGTCACGGACCAGGATGTCTTGCTCCCAGGCAGACTAAATAACTTTTTTGCCCGCTTTGAGGACAATACAGTGCCACTGACACGGCCTGCAACGAAAACATGCGGTCTCTCCTTCACTGCAGCCGAGGTGAGTAAGACATTTAAACGTGTTAACCCTCGCAAGGCTGCAGGCCCAGACGGCATCCCCAGCCGCGCCCTCAGAGCATGCGCAGACCAGCTGGCCGGTGTGTTTACGGACATATTCAATCAATCCCTATACCAGTCTGCTGTTCCCACATGCTTCAAGAGGGCCACCATTGTTCCTGTTCCCAAGAAAGCTAAGGTAACTGAGCTAAACGACTACCGCCCGTAGCACTCACATCCGTCATCATGAAGTGCTTTGAGAGACTAGTCAAGGACCATATCACCTCCACCCTACCTGACACCCTAGACCCACTCCAATTTGCTTACCGCCCAAATAGGTCCACAGACGATGCAATCTCAACCACACTGCACACTGCCCTAACCCATCTGGACAAGAGGAATACCTATGTGAGAATGCTGTTCATCGACTACAGCTCGGCATTCAACACCATAGTACCCTCCAAGCTCGTCATCAAGCTCGAGACCCTGGGTCTCGACCCCGCCCTGTGCAACTGGGTACTGGACTTCCTGACGGGCCGCCCCCAGGTGGTGAGGGTAGGCAACAACATCTCCTCCCCGCTGATCCTCAACACTGGGGCCCCACAAGGGTGCGTTCTGAGCCCTCTCCTGTACTCCCTGTTCACCCACGACTGCGTGGCCACGCACGCCTCCAACTCAATCATCAAGTTTGCGGACGACACAACAGTGGTAGGCTTGATTACCAACAACGACGAGACGGCCTACAGGGAGGATGTGAGGGACCTCGGAGTGTGGTGTCAGGAAAATAACCTCACACTCAACGTCAACAAAACTAAGGAGATGATTGTGGACTTCAAGAAACAGCAGAGGGAACACCCCCCTATCCACATCGATGGAACAGTAGTGGAGAGGGTAGCAAGTTTTAAGTTCCTCGGCATACACATCACAGACAAACTGAATTGGTCCACTCACACAGACAGCATCGTGAAGAAGGCGCAGCAGCGCCTCTTCAACCCCAGGAGGCTGAAGAAATTTGGCTTGTCACCAAAAGCACTCACAAACTTCTACAGATGCACAATCGAGAGCATCCTGGCGGGCTGTATCACCGCCTGGTATGGCAACTGCACCGCCCTCAACCGTAAGGCTCTCCAGAGGGTAGTGAGGTCTGCACAACGCATCACCGGGGGCAAACTACCTGCCCTCCAGGACACCTACACCACCCGATGTCACAGGAAGGCCATAAAGATCATCAAGGACATCAACCACCCGAGCCACTGCCTGTTCACCCCGCTATCATCCAGAAGGCGAGTTCAGTACAGGTGCATCAAAGCTGGGACCGAAAGACTGAAAAACAGCTTCTATCTCAAGGCCATCAGACTGTTAAACAGCCACCACTAACATTGAGTGGCTGCTGCCAACACACTGACACTGACTCAACTCCAGCCACTTTAATAATGGGAATTGATGGGAAATGATGTAAATATATCACTAGCCACTTTAAACAATGCTACCTTATATAATGTTACTTACCCTACATTATTCATCTCATATGCATACGTATATACTGTACTCTATATCATCGACTGTATCCTTATGTAATACATGTATCACTAGCCACTTTAAACTATGCCACTTTGTTTACATACTCATCTCATTTGTACATACTGTACTCGATACCATCTACTGTATCTTGCCTATGCTGCTCTGTACCATCACTCAGTCATATATCCTTATGTACATATTCTTTATCCCCTTACACTGTGTACAAGACAGTAGTTTTGGAATTGTTAGTTAGATTACTTGTTATTACTGCACTGTCGGAACTAGAAGCACAAGCATTTCGCTACACTCGCATTAACATCTGCTAACCATGTGTATGTGACAAATAAAATTTGATTTGATTTGATTTGATGTGACCAATAACATCTGCTAAATATGTGTATGTGACCAATAACATCTGGTAACCATGTGTATGCGACCAATAACATCTGCTAACCATGTGTATGTGACCAATAACATCTGCTAACCATGTGTATGTGACCAATAACATCTGCTAACCATGTGTATGTGACCAATAACATCTGGTAACCAATAGCATCTGCTAACCATGTGTATGTGACCAATAACATCTGCTAACCATGTGTATGTGACCAATAACATCAGCTAAATATGTGTATGTGACCAATAACATCTGCTAAATATGTGTATTGACCAATAACATCTGCTAAATATGTGTATGGACCAATAACATCTGCTAAATATGTGTATGTGACCAATAACATCAGCTAAATATGTGTATGGACCACTAACATCTGCTAAATATGTGTATGGACCAATAACATCTGATAAATATGTGTATGTGACCAATAGCATCTGCTAAACATGTGTATGCGACCAATAACATCTGCTAAACATGTGTATGCGACCAATAACATCTGCTAAATATGTGTATGCGACCAATAACATCTGCTAAACATGTGTATGCGACCAATAACATCTGCTAAACATGAGTATGCGACCAATAACATCTGCTAAACATGTGTATGCGACCAATAACATCTGCTAAACATGTGTATGCGACCAATAACATCTGCTAAACATGTGTATGCGACCAATAACATCTGCTAAACATGAGTATGCGACCAATAACATCTGCTAAACATGTGTATGCGACCAATAACATCTGCTAAACATGTGTATGCGACCAATAACATCTGCATTTGATTTGATTTAATAAGGATCCATCTCTGACAGTATTTGTCTCCATTGACTCTTAGGAGAATAGGTAAGATGATGACTAGTTGGTAGTTATGCTTCACTATCTTTACAAAAAGAATCATATTCTGATCGATCACATAAATGGCAACAGTGTACTATGAGTGAGACTAGAAGAATGCTAGGCTATAGGCCATAGGCCTTACAAAAATATAGTTTCTACTACTGCTACCTCGCAGGACAACCAAGGTCCATCTTCTATTGAACTTGTATTTCCACTGGAACTGTGGCCAAATGTCTTTTGTCGATCAAGCCTTGACAAAATAATTCAATGAATAAAAAGCACAAAAGATATTGAATGCCGTTTTATAATTACATTTAATTAATTTAGTTTCTGTATTTTTCCTTGAGTTATATTGGATGTTCCACATCCAAGGACAGGTTCTGCAGTTGGTGTATCGGTACAAAGGCTGTACGGAACCATTGTGTGACTTTAATAGCAAACCAACTCAGTGCCTTGTATTGGTACACTTTTCTAATTAATACAGAAAAACCCAACTGGTAATTTTACGTAGAATGTGCTATTTCTCTGATAGATGAGACTGAATAATCATCACATGAATAATGAGTGAACTAAATTGAATATGCATGTGCGTAGTCATACTTTGTGGCCACAATAAGAGCGTAGTCGTTGTGATGCCCAAGCGTCACTATTGTTAGTGGTCCATCTGACTTGTTATGCTGCAACTTTGTCACATAAACGTATTGAGTCTCTGCCCTACATCCCCCATCAGCCATCTCTGTATACTTCAAAACATCTGTGAGTGGGTGACATCACAGCTACTGTGATGCCCTATTCTCATAGCCAGAATCAAATCACACACTATGGCTAGCTAGCATGTTTATTTTTATTTTGTAATGATGGTCTTTGTCAGAGATGACCTTTGCTCTAACTGTCTGTCGTTGGTCATCTCGCTACAATTGGAACGTGTTGCTTTGCTGTGTAGCCCCAGTAGTTCTCAATACAAAACAATATACATAACTTTCAATTATGTTCACCCAGCTCTCTCTGTGTGGCCAATAACACCATCTATGCATGGCCAAGGACATAGGCATCCCTTACAGGACAGTTAAGACTGAAATCTCTCCACAAGTCATGTACCTCATTCTCCATCAATTATTGACCTGGCAAATGGTTTCAAAAGCTCCCAGACTTTCCGTTGATTTGTTTGATTAATATTTCAGAGGACAAACAGGCTACCTGACACTCAACGATACCAAGGCAGCGTCGCTAGAGGTCAGTCAGGCCTTCTGGCCTACACACACATAGACACGGACAAGCACACACGGACACACACACACACACACACACACACACACACACACATACACACACACACACGCATACCCACACACACACAGTCTTGTATAACTAATCTTGTGGGGACACACAATTCAGACCCATTCAAAATCCTATTTTCCCCTTACCCTAATCCTAATCCTAATCCAAACCTTAACCTGAAAACCTTAACTCTAAACCTAACTATAGCTCCTAGCCCTAACCCTAAAACGAACCCTAGCTCCTAACCGTAACCCTAAAACTAACCCTAGCTCCTAACCCTAACACTAATTCTAACCTTAACCCTAAACGCCCTAAAAATAGAGTTTGACCTTGAGGGGACAAACAAAATGTCCTCAGTTGGACAAATTTGAGTTTGTTCACTATTCTTGTGGGGTCTTCTGGTCTAGTATAGTACAGTACAGAATAGTATAGTATAGTATAGTATAGTATAGTACAGTACAGTACAGTACAGTATAGTACAATATAGTATAAAATAGTAAAGCATAGGACAGTACAGTACAGTGTCATGACGTTGCCCTCTTTGGGTACAGCAAGCCCCATCCCCCTCTCCCTGTCTTCTACACCCAGGCTGCTGTGAGGTCCAAACAACATTTATGTTCTGGAGAAGGTATTAAAGATTGGTGAAGAATCCAGCTACGAACTGGTCCGTTTGGTACAATTCTGTGAAACTCATGGGAGACAATACAAACATTAGCATAACGCTGTTTATATAATAGCCTCAGATATGAGGTTTAGATCTAATTGCTGTATAAGATGAATGAGTGAAGACTGTTTGTAAAATTGTGTAATGTGATTTTGGACTGTTTAATGAAGGAAATTCCAATTCCCTTTTGAGTTTAACTAAATCAGACGACCGGCCATGAGCCCAGTTAGGACCTGGCGTCATGAGACAGCCTTTTTCTGCTCTCCCGAATAAAACCCCCACTTTGAGAATTTCTCAACGGACCATGTTTCTCTCAATTACGAGAGGACAAAGGTTGCAGACCAGCTTACCTCGATAACGAGAGGGCCAAGGTTTGAGACCAGACTGCTGAATCTTTTAGCCATCCCACGTGGTTAAACTCTTGTTCAAATAACAAGTCTTTGATATTAATTACTAGTCTGCAGCTAGAAATTCGGTATCATGGAACGCGAAGACCGTCAACCGCCGAAACATCTGTCCATAATGACATGAATGAATGTCACTCTGAACTATCCATTCTAACCACGGCAGAGAGGGCGGACAAACTCTCCAACAGAAATGAGCTTTTCAACGGCGACCCCGACGACACACTGAGCGTAAATATATATATTGATAGCATGTTCCCGAATGAGTGAGCGTTCATGTGCAAAGGATTAGCATTTCAATTGTTATAATTATCAACTTTGTTGTCTTATCTCAGTCAACCCCCACTTCCCTTTTGTACACCAAGCTGCGATGCTGGTTTACCCCCCTAGGGAAACTCCGTTATCATTTCCTTGTAACTATCTACTGTTTGTTTATGCATTTCTGTGAATTACTTAGTTAGTAAATAAATGATTTTAAGACAATTGATGTATGGATGATTCATAGTGAAGACTGGGTTCGTGCAGATAACCAACAATTGACATTTGGAATGAGACTACCGTGAGGTAAAGAAGAATTCATTAATCAGAAGACTATTGATCAGATATGAAAATATTTGAAAAGTTATATTAGGAAAATTATAATTTTGTAATCTGAATATTGTCCTTGGTGCCCCGACTTCCTAGTTATTTACAGTTACATGATTAATCAGTTTATCAGTTGACAAAGGTTAATCTTCAGTTTAATGATGCCAAAGACACAACATATATGACCCTGTGCGAGGAATCTAAAATAGAGTTGGACTTTGCTGTGGAATTCTATATATCAATTGTACAAACAGACTGCTTTCTATACAAAATGGTTGTGTGTGGATTCCCATTGGAAGAAGCTATTACAGAGCACCTCTGGTCCTGTGTCGATAGCAATGAGGGATAAATTCCCGATTTAGTCCGTTAGGCCAAACGATACTATTTCTGTCGGTCAATATGAGCCAGTAAGGTTAGAAAATATCTGTTTGGTGACCAAGCCGAAGTATTCTGTCCGCCTAAGCAAGTGTGGGCAGACCACAGGCATATCTGTATTTATGTACTGTGTCGCTCCGGTCAACATAATACTATGCCGAATGGGTTAATGTGAGACGTCACTGGTAAACCCACCCTTTCCATGGTGAGAGGACCCTATTTTGTGCTTAGAAGTGATATTTCTGAACAACGTAGCACGGGATGCTAAGCTAACAAAGGGGGAACATTGTTCACTTCCTGTGTTCCGTTTAAATTCCTCCGCCTTGCGCAACGGAAGTCCCGCCCTTTGTACTTCCGTTTGATTTCAGCATTCTGCATCACTGGTGGTGAAGAATCACAAGTATAATCCACCAATCTCAATTGCTTGGGTATCATGATCTCATTCAATTTATTTAATTAAATTAAACATACCTTTCTAGGTTCTTCCAATTAAATGAGACACCTTAAACTTTGCAAGAGTAACCTAGATGAGCAAAGCTCTCAGGTTAATTTAAAGTTTAATTCCCAGATAGCCTATCCAGGTATGATTAATCATTATCATTGATTAATTAAATTTGCTTTTGCAAATTCATTCATGTCCAACTTCCACAGTACTGTCAAGTTCTGATGGTTCATTAACGTCTATAAATAGATTAAAATCGTCTTTTCAGCTCCCAATATATTTCAAAACCAAACTTTGGAAAATTAGGAAAAACATTTTTTCCTTTCAAATGTTCTAATAATGTGCAAGCTATCCGGAGCCCTGTACTCACAGGAGTAACGACGATAGGTTTCAGACCTTGCCTCCCTCATGTGTCCCTCAGTCTTCTCCTCTTGGCCATTCGGCACTGAGTAATATTGCACCTCTTGGCCAACAACAACAAGGCTTGACTTCTCCTCTTGGCCTTTCGGCCCCAATCCGCCCGCTTGGCGCGGAATACCTTGACAAACTCATCAAGAATTTCCCCACCTGTGACCCCGTTCCAGGTCAGCCAAACGATACTGAGACGTTCCTAGCTGACATAGAGGGCGCGCTGGATGGCTACCTGAACGCTACGGGTTCTGACAGGGTTTACCTGTTGAAGCGAACGTTGAATAGACATCTGACAAGGTTCATTCGTCTACAACAGCAACACGTGCTAAATGACTACGCTAAACTTGCCACGGCTTTGAAAATAGAATTCAGTGGTTCTGCGACTCGCAAACACGATAGCTCACTGGCTAACACCGTCAAACAAGCTCGGAACGAACACCAACAAGCTTACTGTCATAGGCTTCATTCAGCTTACTTTGGCCTACTCACTGAAACAGGCATGGGAGACCGGTTACCATTTAAACAAATGTTCCTGTCGAACATGTATCCCACCTTCATTACCTACTTGGGCCCTGCCACCCACGTTGGCTTGTCTATCTTACAACTCCGAGAGCTTGCAAGCACAGCTTTTGAGGCATCAAAAGTTCACAACGCTAAGAGCCCTGACCACTCGGTTTTGAAGTTTGACCAGGAGCACTCTCTCCAGTTAGAGGGTGCATTATCAGGTATTGGAGTGTTGAGAGATGACGCACAACAACCGTTTCTACCACGAAACCATGATTCCAATAACTTCCAGGGTCTAAATAACTGTAAAGTACGTTGCCATCAAAACGACTACCGCTACAATCGACCTGTTCGCTACGTTCCTGCACCCAACCCACAAAAAGTGTCAGAGCACAAGGGTAACAAAGGGTTGAAGGATGGTCAAAACGTAGACCAATGTTCTCCTGAAGTTCCACTACGGGAAGAACTAAAGCGAGAACAATTTGAGAAAAGGGTAAAAGATAAGTCACAAGGACTAGACGGGGAATTACCGGACTTAACGGCGATCACCAACCAGGACACCACCCTTCCTGGGGTACTTTGCAGCTTCAAGGGAACCTACCAAGGTAAACCACTAAGGTAATCCAACTTTGTAATCTGAATATTTTCCTTGGTGCCCCGACTTCCTAGTTAATTACAGTTACATGATTAATCAGTTTAATCGTGTAATAATAATTACAGAGAGTCATTTGATAAGGATTAATCTTCAGTTTAATGATGCCAAAGACACGACAACAGTATAGTACAGTATAGTAATGTATAGTACAGTACAGAATAGTATAACATAGTATAACACAGTATAGTTCAATACAGTACAGTATAATATAGCATAGTCTAATATAGTACAGTATAACATAGTACAGTATAATATAGTATAGTATAACATAGTATAGTACAGTATAGTAGGAGTACTAGAGGTTGACCGATTAATATTTAGTCTCAAATAAATAATGAAACATGCTCAATTTGGTTTAAATAATGCTAATAAGCCAGTACAATCTTTGGAGGGAGTTGAAAGTCCGTGTTGCCCAGCAACAGCCCCAAAACATCACTGCTCTAGAGGAGATATGCATGGAGGAATGGGCCAAAATACCAGCAACAGTGTGTGAAAACCTTGTGAAGACTTAAAGAAAACGTTTGACCTCTGTCATTGCCAACAAAGGGTATATAACAAAGTATTGAGATAAACATTTGTTATTGACCAAATACTTATTTTCCACCATAATTTGCAAATAAATTCATTAAAAATCCTACAATGTGATTTTCTGGATTTTTTTTCCTCATTTTGTCTGTCATAGTTGAAGTGTACCTATGATGAATTACAGGCCTCTCATCTTTTTAAGTGGGAGAACTTGCACAATTGGTGGCTGATTAAATACTTTTTTGCCCCACTGTATGTATTATTTTAAGTTAAAATAAAAGTGTTCATTCTTTATTCAGTGTTGTTGTAATTGTCATTATTACAAATATATATATATATATAAATCGGCCAAATAATTGGTATCTGCTTTTTTTGGTATTGTAATCGGTATCGGTATTGGTGTTGAAAAATCATAATCAGTTGACCGCTATACAGTACAGCATAGTATAGTATAGTACAGTACAGTATAGTATAGTACAGTATAAAATTGTATAGTACAGTATAGTACATCATAGTATAGCACAGTATAGTACAGTACAGAATAGTATAACATAGTATAACACAGTATAGTTCAATGCAGTATAGTATAACATAGTATAGTACAGTACAGTATAGTAGAGCATATTATAGTATCGTACAGTATAGTATAACAGTACTGTACAGTATATTAGAGCGTATTATAGTATCATACAGTATAGTATAACATATAGTACAGTACAGTTACAGCTACAGTTACAGCTTCAGTTACAGTTACAGTGCCCAGCTTCAGTTACAGTTACAGTGCCCAGCTTCAGTTACAGTTACAGTGCCCAGCTTCAGTTACAGTTACAGTGCCCAGCTTCAGTTACAGTGCCCAGTTACAGCTTCAGTTACAGTTACAGTGCCCAGTTTCAGTTACAGTTACAGTGCCGAGCTTCAGTTACAGTTACAGTGCCCAGCTTCAGTTACAGTTACAGTGCCCAGCTTCAGTTACAGTTACAGTGCCCAGCTTCAGTTACAGTTACAGTGCCCAGCTTCAGTTACAGTTACAGTGCCCAGTTACAGCTTCAGTTACAGTGCCCAGCTTCAGTTACAGTTACAGTGCCCAGTTACAGTTACAGTTACAGTGCCCAGCTTCAGTTACAGTTACAGTGCCCAGCTTCAGTTACAGTTACAGTGCCCAGCTTCAGTTACAGTTACAGTGCCCAGCTTCAGTTACAGTTACAGTGCCCAGCTTCAGTTACAGTGCCCAGTTACAGCTTCAGTTACAGTGCCCAGCTTCAGTTACAGTTACAGTGCCCAGCTTCAGTTACAGTTACAGTGCCCAGCTTCAGTTACAGTTACAGTGCCCAGTTACAGCTTCAGTTACAGTTACAGTGCCCAGTTTCAGTTACAGTTACAGTGCCCAGCTTCAGTTACAGTTACAGTGCCCAGCTTCAGTTACAGTTACAGTGCCCAGCTTCAGTTACAGTTACAGTGCCCAGCTTCAGTTACAGTTACAGTGCCCAGCTTCAGTTACAGTTACAGTGCCCAGTTACAGCTTCAGTTACAGTTACAGTGCCCAGCTTCAGTTACAGTTACAGTGCCCAGCTTCAGTTACAGTTACAGTGCCCAGCTTCAGTTACAGTTACAGTGCCCAGTTACAGCTTCAGTTACAGTTACAGTGCCCAGCTTCAGTTACAGTTACAGTTCCCAGCTTCAGTTACAGTTACAGTGCCCAGTTACAGTTACAGTGCCCAGTTACAGTTACAGTGCCCAGCTTCAGTTACAGTTACAGCTTCAGTTACAGTTACAGTGCCCAGTTACAGCTTCAGTTACAGTTACAGTGCCCAGTTACAGCTACAACAGGTAGATCAGAGTGGAAAGCTGTCCCATGGTCGACCAATCAGCAAATATTGACGTGCTCCATGGATAGATGAGAAGACATCAAGGAATCCTCTAAAGTTAAAGTATCCCTCAGACACCAGAGATATATAGCAACTCAATCACCAACCATTCTCGCAATACCCCCAGGAGTTGTTGTGTGCCCATGCATTGGTGATTGTCTTGTGGTGATCTAGCATTGAGAGTCATTAGTAAAAACCATTTGTTTGTGGTGTCATTAACTGGACATTGTGTCAGATGGCTGTCCCTCAGGGGAACATGGTTGACCTCTGGTTGAATCTTTCAGTCATGCTTCAGGAAAAGCTTTCAATAAACAGCAAAGTCATTGTAACTTGAGGTGTTAATTGTTAAAACTATAATCTTTAGTTGCTACATCCATTTTTGGACTTAACTTACAAATGCCTCGTGAGCTTATATCAACTGTAATTCTATGAATCTTACCCAGTTGATTAACTCACCCACTCGCCTAAATCTTAAATGCCCAGATAAATCTACCCTGATTGATTTGATATTGACAAATGTTCCACATAAATATTCTGCGGTTGGTGTTTTTTGTAATGATTTAAGTGACCATTGTGCTGTTGTTGCTGTTAGAAATACTAAGGTTCCTAAAGACAAACCCACGTTTTATTCATAAGAGAAATCTGAAGTGTTTTAATGAGCAGGCTTTCTTTCATGATTTGTTTTATTTTGACTGGAGTAAGATTGAGCTTATCCCTGATGTGGAAAGTGCCTGGAAATTCTTTCATGATGTTTTTTTTCCAAAAAGTAAACAAACATGCCCTTCTGAGCTGTCTTGTTGTCACGGCTGTTAACGGAAAAGCGTAGCGTCGTGAGCGTACATTTTCTCTTCCGGCGCCGACAGAGATGGCCGCCTCGCTTCGCGTTCCTAGGAAACTATGCAGTTTGTTTTTTTACGTGTTATTTCTTACATTGGTACCCCAGGTCATCTTAGGTTTCATTACATACACTAGCCACTTTAAACTATGCCACTTTGTTTACATACCCTATATTACTCATCTCATATGTATATACTGTACTCGATACCATCTACTGCATCTTGCCTATGCCGTTCTGTACCATCACTCATTCATATATCTTTATGTACATATTCTTTATCCCCTTACACTTGTGTGTATAAGGTAGTAGCTTTGGAATTGTTAGGTAAGATTACTCGTTGGTTATTACTGCATTGTCGGAACTAGAAGCACAAGCATTTCGCTACACTCGCATTAACATCAGCTAACCATGTGTATGTGACAAATAAATTTGATTTGATTTGATATTTGGGAAAAAGACGCAGAACAAAACAATAAACACTACAAAAACAAACCGTGAAGCTAAATGCTATGTGCCCTAAACAAAAGTCAACTTCCCACAAAGAAAGGAGGGAAAAAGGGTTCCCAATCAGAGACAACGATAGACAGCTGTCCCTGATTGAGAACCATACCCGGCCAAAACATAGAAATACAAAATCATAGATAACAAAACATAGAATGCCCACCCCAAATCACACCTTGACCAAACAAAATAGAGACATAAAAGGCTCTCTAAGGTCAGGACGTGACACTTGTATTATGCACGACCGTAATCTAGCCTGGGCTAAAGCAAGGAAATCATGTTCTGATACTGATTGGCTTATTTTTAGGCAGTTACGAAACAAGTGTTCTTTTCTTCTCAGGAAGGCCAAGTCTGAATATTTTATGTCTGTTACCACTGATAACCTGAATGACCCTAGAAAGTTTTGGAAGGCTATTAAGTCTATGTCTGGTAACAGTAATGTTAATGAATTACTGTCATGTGTTTGAAGGACTCTGTTGCTGTATATGACAAAACTGAAATGCTGAATTGTTTCAATGAGCACTTTGTATCATCTGGTAGGCTGTTTGATTCAGTGTCCTCTGTCTCTGAACAACCCTGTGTGGATGAACCAGTGAGAGCTGGTCAAACTTTTAGCTTTTTGCCATTCTCAGTGCAGGTGGTACATAAAGGCCTGAAATCCTTAGATCAGAGAACGCCTGCAGGTCCTGATCTTTTGGATCCCTGCTTTTTAAATCTGGCAGCTGATTTCATAGCTGAACCACTTACATCTCTGTTCAATATAACCCTGGAATGTAATGAAATTCAGAAAATCTGGAAATCAGTATTTGCCCTACCACTTTTAAAGGGGGAGATCCAACTATTTTAAATAATTATAGGCCAATCTCAAAGCTGTCAACCCTGGTGAAAATACTTGAAACCCTTGTGATTGAACAGCTAAAATAGTTTTTATTTACTAACTATTTTATCAATGTACCAATCGGGCTTCAGGAAGAAGCATAGCACAATTACAGCAGCCATGAAGGTTTTAAATGATATCACTGAAGCCCTTGACAAAAAACAGCACAGTGTCTCACTTTTTATTGATCTCTCTAAGGCGTTTGATACAGTTTATCATGCTATACTAAGGCAGAGATTGTCAAGTGTAGGTCTTTCAGAGCATGCAGTTGCATGGTTTGCTAACTATATGTCTGATAGTACTCAGTGCACTCAATTTGATGAGCTTATGTCTGTTAAATTGTCTGTCTTTAATGGTGTGCCCCAAGGCTCTGTACTTGGTCCTCTCTTATTCACTATTTATATAAATGATTTAGACAAAAATGTCCAAAATGCGCAACTTCATTTTTATGCTGATGATACTGTTATTTACTGTTGTGCCTCGTCTCTGACAAAAGCTTTCCAGAACATGCAAACTGCTTTTTATACTGTTCAACATACCTTGTGTCAATTGAAGCTTATCCTCAATACTGACAAAACTAAACTAATGGTGTTTTCTAAAGCAAGAAATAGACCTCTGAACCTTTCACCTATTACTACCTGTCAGGGCAAGGAGATTGAGGTTGTAACCTCATATAAATATCTTGGAATTTTAATGGATAATGGCCTCTCTTTTAAATTGCATATTCAACAACTTACAAAAAAATTGAAGCTGAAATTGGGATTTTATTTTAGGAATAAGGCCTGTTTTTCTTTTGAAGCCAGAAGGAGGCTAGTATCAGCTACATTTATACCTTTACTAGACTATGGGGATATTTTATATATGAATGCTTCCACTCAGTGTTTGAGATCAATTGACACTCTTTACCATGGCACTTTGAGATGTATTTTAAACTGCAAAACCCTTACGCACCACTGCACTTTGTATACTTAAGTATTATTCTACAATGTAGAAAATAGTAAATAGTATATATATAGTATATTATATATTATATAGTATATTATAATATATAGTATATATTGTATTTTTCTGGACTTACGTTTAATGGACTACATATATTGAAAAAAAAATATGTATAAGAAGTTTCACCAACATGTGTTTTCCATTCATGTAAAATGTAAATCACCACAGTGGATTTGCTGTGGGAAATGAGGAAATACTTTATTTCAGTTGCAAGGAATGATTGTCAAATAAATAAATTGCCCTTAGTCTGCTCAAAAATTAAGATAAATTAGTTTATTTCATAATACCCACCAGAGGGAGAACATATCTTAAAACAGCAATCAGGACTCGAAGCTTTAACGAGGAGTCAATCTGTGGTCAATTTGGTTGCAATTGAGATCAGTTGTGCGGGTGATTTTAGTATTGATGGTTTAACGAGAGATTCAACTGGCGATAATCTGGTGGCCATCGATGGATGCAATAGGCCCTGTATATCATGGATGGGCAGTCTTTGCATTCATAGCTCTGTCTATTAATTTGAGAGTGGTTACATTTATCCAGCCCCATCCCGTAGCTTTTTAGAGAAACAGGGGTGGGGAGGACGCTTTGTTATTGTTTCAATTAAGGATTCTAGCTTTAATGGACTAATGATTGATATCTTCTTCTTGTATACCTCACAACAACCTGTGTCCAAAGTGATCTGTCTCTACAAGATCGTTTGACATTACTGGCTTGGTATGGCTGCTCGGCATCCGCAAGGCGCTACAGAGGGTAGTGTGTACGGCCCAGTACTTCTCTAAAGCCGAGCTCCCTGCCATCCAGGATCTCTATACCAGGCGGTGTCAGGGGAAGGCCCATAAATTGTAAAAGACTCCAGCTACCCAAGTCATAGATTGTTCTCTCTGTTACCACACGGCATGGGGTACCGGTTCGCCAAGTCTGTAAGCAACAGGACCCTGAACAGCTTCTACCCCCAAGCAAAAGGACGGCTAAATGATGAGTTAAATAGTTAACCAATAGGACTGCTAAATGATGAGTTAAATAGTTAACCAATAGGACTGCTAAATAATGAGTTAAATAGTTAACCAATAGGACTGCTAAATGATGAGTTAAATAGTTAACCAATAGGACTGCTAAATAATGAGTTAAATAGTTAACCAATAGGACTGCTAAATAATGAGTTAAATAGTTAACCAATAGGACTGCTAAATAATGAGTTAAATAGTTAACCAATAGGACTTCTAAATGATGAGTTAAATAGTTAACCAATAGGACTGCTAAATAATGAGTTAAACAGTTAACCAATAGGACTGCTAAATAATGAGTTAAACAGTTAACCAATAGGACTGCTAAATGATGAGTTAAATAGTTAACCAATAGGACTGCTAAATAATGAGTTAAACAGTTAACCAATAGGACTGCTAAATAATGAGTTAAATAGTTAACCAATAGGACTGCTAAATGATGAGTTAAACAGTTAACCAATAGGACTGCTAAATGATGAGTTAAACAGTTAACCAATAGGACTGCTAAATGATGAGTTAAACAGTTAACCAATAGGACTGCTAAATGATGAGTTAAACAGTTAACCAATAGGACTGCTAAATAATGAGTTAAACAGTTAACCAATAGGACTGCTAAATGATGAGTTAAATAGTTAACCAATAGGACTGCTAAATACTGAGTTAAATAGTTAACCAATAGGACTGCTAAATAATGAGTTAAATAGTTAACCAATAGGACTGCTAAATAATGAGTTAAACAGTTAACCAATAGGACTGCTAAATGATGAGTTAAATAGTTAACCAATAGGACTGCTAAGTACTGAGTTAAATAGTTAACCAATAGGACTGCTAAATAATGAGTTAAATAGTTAACCAATAGGACTGCTAAATGATGAGTTAAACAGTTAACCAATAGGACTGCTAAATGATGAGTTAAATAGTTAACCAATAGGACTTCTAAATGATGAGTTAAATAGTTAACCAATAGGACTGCTAAATAATGAGTTAAACAGTTAACCAATAGGACTGCTAAATAATGAGTTAAACAGTTAACCAATAGGACTGCTAAATGATGAGTTAAATAGTTAACCAATAGGACTGCTAAATAATGAGTTAAACAGTTAACCAATAGGACTGCTAAATAATGAGTTAAATAGTTAACCAATAGGACTGCTAAATGATGAGTTAAACAGTTAACCAATAGGACTGCTAAATGATGAGTTAAACAGTTAACCAATAGGACTGCTAAATGATGAGTTAAACAGTTAACCAATAGGACTGCTAAATGATGAGTTAAACAGTTAACCAATAGGACTGCTAAATAATGAGTTAAACAGTTAACCAATAGGACTGCTAAATGATGAGTTAAATAGTTAACCAATAGGACTGCTAAATACTGAGTTAAATAGTTAACCAATAGGACTGCTAAATAATGAGTTAAATAGTTAACCAATAGGACTGCTAAATAATGAGTTAAACAGCTAACCAATAGGACTGCTAAATGATGAGTTAAATAGTTAACCAATAGGACTGCTAAGTACTGAGTTAAATAGTTAACCAATAGGACTGCTAAATAATGAGTTAAATAGTTAACCAATAGGACTGCTAAATGATGAGTTAAACAGTTAACCAATAGGACTGCTAAATGATGAGTTAAACAGTTAACCAATAGGACTGCTAAATGATGAGTTAAATAGTTAACCAATAGGACTGCTAAATGATGAGTTAAATAGTTAACCAATAGGACTGCTAAATAATGAGTTAAATAGTTAACCAATAGGACTGCTAAATGATGAGTTAAACAGTTAACCAATAGGACTGCTAAATAATGAGTTAAATAGTTAACCAATAGGACTGCTAAATGATGAGTTAAACAGTTAACCAATAGGACTGCTAAATAATGAGTTAAACAGTTAACCAATAGGACTGCTAAATAATGAGTTAAATAGTTAACCAATAGGACTGCTAAATGATGAGTTAAACAGTTAACCAATAGGACTGCTAAATAATGAGTTAAATAGTTAACCAATAGGACTGCTAAATGATGAGTTAAACAGTTAACCAATAGGACTGCTAAATAATGAGTTAAACAGTTAACCAATAGGACTGCTAAATAATGAGTTAAATAGTTAACCAATAGGACTGCTAAATGATGAGTTAAACAGTTAACCAATAAGACTGCTAAATAATGAGTTAAACAGTTAACCAATAGGACTGCTAAATAATGAGTTAAATAGTAAACCAATAGGACTGCTAAATAATGAGTTAAACAGTTAACCAATAGGACTGCTAAATGATGAGTCAAACAGTTAACCAATAGGACTGCTAAATGATGAGTTAAACAGTTAACCAATAGGACTGCTAAATAATGAGTTAAATAGTTAACCAATAGGACTGCTAAATAATTAGTTAAATAGTTAACCAACAGGACTGCTAAATAATGAGTTAAATAGTTAACCAATAGGACTGCTAAATGATGAGTTAAATAGTTAACCAATAGGACTGCTAAATGATGAGTTAAACAGTTAACCAATAGGACTGCTAAATAATGAGTTAAACAGTTAACCAATAGGACTGCTAAATAATGAGTTAAATAGTTAACCAATAGGACTGCTAAATGATGAGTTAAACAGTTAACCAATAGGACTGCTAAATGATGAGTTAAACAGTTAACCAATAGGACTGCTAAATGATGAGTTAAACAGTTAACCAATAGGACTGCTAAATAATGAGTTAAACAGTTAACCAATAGGACTGCTAAATAATGAGTTAAACAGTTAACCAATAGGACTGCTAAATAATGAGTTAAATAGTTAACCAATAGGACTGCTAAATTATGAGTTAAACAGTTAACCAATAGGACTGCTAAATGATGAGTTAAACAGTTAACCAATAGGACTGCTAAATGATGAGTTAAACAGTTAACCAATAGGACTGCTAAATGATGAGTTAAACAGTTAACCAATAAGACTGCTAAATAATGAGTTAAACAGTTAACCAATAGGACTGCTAAATAATGAGTTAAATAGTAAACTAATAGGACTGCTAAATGATGAGTTAAACAGTTAACCAATAGGACTGCTAAATAATGAGTTAAATAGTTAACCAATAGGACTGCTAAATGATGAGTTAAACAGTTAACCAATAGGACTGCTAAATGATGAGTTAAACAGTTAACCAATAGGACTGCTAAATGATGAGTTAAACAGTTAACCAATAGGACTGCTAAATAATGAGTTAAACAGTTAACCAATAGGACTGCTAAATAATGAGTTAAACAGTTAACCAATAGGACTGCTAAATAATGAGTTAAATAGTTAACCAATAGGACTGCTAAATAATGAGTTAAATAGTTAACCAATAGGACTGCTAAATGATGAGTTAAACAGTTAACCAATAGGACTGCTAAATAATGAGTTAAACAGTTAACCAATAGGACTGCTAAATAATGAGTTAAATAGTTAACCAATAGGACTGCTAAATGATGAGTTAAACAGTTAACCAATAGGACTGCTAAATGATGAGTTAAACAGTTAACCAATAGGACTGCTAAATGATGAGTTAAACAGTTAACCAATAGGACTGCTAAATAATGAGTTAAACAGTTAACCAATAGGACTGCTAAATAATGAGTTAAATAGTTAACCAATAGGACTGCTAAATGATGAGTTAAACAGTTAACCAATAGGACTGCTAAATAATGAGTTAAATAGTTAACCAATAGGACTGCTAAATGATGAGTTAAACAGTTAACCAATAGGACTGCTAAATGATGAGTTAAACAGTTAACCAATAGGACTGCTAAATGATGAGTTAAACAGTTAACCAATAGGACTGCTAAATAATGAGTTAAACAGTTAACCAATAGGACTGCTTAATAATGAGTTAAACAGTTAACCAATAGGACTGCTAAATAATGAGTTAAACAGTTAACCAATAGGACTGCTAAATAATGAGTTAAACAGTTAACCAATAGGACTGCTAAATAATGAGTTAAACAGTTAACCAATAGGACTGCTAAATAATGAGTTAAACAGTTAACCAATAGGACTGCTAAATAATGAGTTAAATAGTTAACCAATAGGACTGCTAAATGATGAGTTAAACAGTTAACCAATAGGACTGCTAAATAATGAGTTAAACAGTTAACCAATAGGACTGCTAAATAATGAGTTAAACAGTTAACCAATAGGACTGCTAAATGATGAGTTAAACAGTTAACCAATAGGACTGCTAAATAATGAGTTAAACAGTTAACCAATAGGACTGCTAAATAATGAGTTAAACAGTTAACCAATAGGACTGCTAAATAATGAGTTAAACAGTTAACCAATAGGACTGCTAAATGATGAGTTAAACAGTTAACCAATAGGACTGCTAAATAATGAGTTAAATAGTTAACCAATAGGACTGCTAAATAATGAGTTAAACAGTTAACCAATAGGACTGCTAAATAATGAGTTAAACAGTTAACCAATAGGACTGCTAAATGATGAGTTAAACAGTTAACCAATAGGACTGCTAAATGATGAGTTAAATAGTTAACCAATAGGACTGCTAAATGATGAGTTAAACAGTTAACCAATAGGACTGCTAAATAATGAGTTAAATAGTTAACCAATAGGACTGCTAAATAATGAGTTAAACAGTTAACCAATAGGACTGCTAAATGATGAGTTAAACAGTTAACCAATAGGACTGCTAAATAATGAGTTAAATAGTTAACCAATAGGACTGCTAAATGATGAGTTAAACAGTTAACCAATAGGACTGCTAAATAATGAGTTAAATAGTTAACCAATAGGACTGCTAAATAATGAGTTAAACAGTTAACCAATAGGACTGCTAAATAATGAGTTAAACAGTTAACCAATAGGACTGCTAAATTATGAGTTAAACAGTTAACCAATAGGACTGCTAAATAATGAGTTAAATAGTTAACCAATAGGACTGCTAAATGATGAGTTAAACAGTTAACCAATAGGACTGCTAAATAATGAGTTAAACAGTTAACCAATAGGACTGCTAAATAATGAGTTAAACAGTTAACCAATAGGACTGCTAAATAATGAGTTAAACAGTTAACCAATAGGACTGCTAAATAATGAGTTAAACAGTTAACCAATAGGACTGCTAAATAATGAGTTAAACAGTTAACCAATAGGACTGCTAAATAATGAGTTAAACAGTTAACCAATAGGACTGCTAAATGATGAGTTAAACAGTTAACCAATAGGACTGATAAATGATGAGTTAAATAGTTAACCAACAGGACTGCTAAATGATGAGTTAAACAGTTAACCAATAGGACTGCTAAATAATGAGTTAAATAGTTAACCAATAGGACTGCTAAATAATGAGTTAAATAGTTAACCAATAGGACTGCTAAATGATGAGTTAAACAGTTAACCAATAGGACTGCTAAATAATGAGTTTAACAGTTAACCAATAGGACTGCTAAATGATGAGTTAAACAGTTAACCAATAGGACTGCTAAATAATGAGTTAAATAGTTAACCAATAGGACTGCTAAATAATGAGTTAAATAGTTAACCAATAGGACTGCTAAATAATGAGTTAAATAGTTAACCAATAGGACTGCTAAATAATGAGTTAAATAGTTAACCAATAGGACTGCTAAATAATGAGTTAAATAGTTAACCAATAGGACTGCTAAATAATGAGTTAAACAGTTAACCAATAGGACTGCTAAATAATGAGTTAAACAGTTAACCAATAGGACTGCTAAATAATGAGTTAAACAGTTAACCAATAGGACTGCTAAATAATGAGTTAAACAGTTAACCAATAGGACTGCTAAATGATGAGTTAAACAGTTAACCAATAGGACTGCTAAATGATGAGTTAAACAGTTAACCAATAGGACTGCTAAATGATGAGTTAAATAGTTAACCAATAGGACTGCTAAATGATGAGTTAAACAGTTAACCAATAGGACTGCTAAATGATGAGTTAAATAGTTAACCAATAGGACTGCTAAATAATGAGTTAAACAGTTAACCAATAGGACTGCTAAATCATGAGTTAAACAGTTAACCAATAGGACTGCTAAATGATGAGTTAAACAGTTAACCAATAGGACTGCTAAATCATGAGTTAAACAGTTAACCAATAGGACTGCTAAATAATGAGTTAAACAGTTAACCAATAGGACTGCTAAATCATGAGTTAAACAGTTAACCAATAGGACTGCTAAATGATGAGTTAAATAGTTAACCAATAGGACTGCTAAATCATGAGTTAAACAGTTAACCAATAGGACTGCTAAATGATGAGTTAAATAGTTAACCAATAGGACTGCTAAATAATGAGTTAAATAGTTAACCAATAGGACTGCTAAATAATGAGTTAAACAGTTAACCAATAGGACTGCTAAATAATGAGTTAAACAGTTAACCAATAGGACTGCTAAATAATGAGTTAAACAGTTAACCAATAGGACTGCTAAATGATGAGTTAAACAGTTAACCAATAGGACTGCTAAATGATGAGTTAAATAGTTAACCAATAGGACTGCTAAATAATGAGTTAAACAGTTAACCAATAGGACTGCTAAATAATGAGTTAAACAGTTAACCAATAGCTACACAGACTATCTGCATTGACCCTTTTTGCACTACCGTTTTTGACTCATCACATACGCTGCTGTTACTGTTTATTATCTGTCACTTTATTCCTAGTTCTATGTACATATCTACCTCCATTACCTCATACTCCTGCATATTTATTTATTTATTTATTTATTTCACCTTTATTTAACCAGGTAGGCTAGTTGAGAACACCTTTATTTAACCAGGTAGGCTAGTTGAGAACACCTTTATTTAACCAGGTAGGCTAGTTGAGAACACCTTTATTTAACCAGGTAGGCTAGTTGAGAACACCTTTATTTAACCAGGTAGGCTAGTTGAGAACACCTTTATTTAACCAGGTAGGCTAGTTGAGAACACCTTTATTTAACCAGGTAGGCTAGTTGAGAACACCTTTATTTAACCAGGTAGGCTAGTTGAGAACACCTTGATTTAACCAGGTAGGCTAGTTGAGAACACCTTTATTTAACCAGGTAGGCTAGTTGAGAACACCTTTATTTAACCAGGTAGGCTAGTTGAGAACACCTTTATTTAACCAGGTAGGCTAGTTGAGAACACCTTTATTTAACCAGGTAGGCTAGTTGAGAACAAGTTCTCATTTGCAACTGCGACCTGGCCAAGATAAAGCGTAGCAATTCGACACGTACAACAACAGAGTTACACATGGAATAAACAAAACATACAGTCAATAATACAGTAGAACAAAAGAAAACAAAAAGTCTATATACAGTGAGTGCAAATGAGGTAAGTTAAGGAAATAAACAGGCCATGGTGGCGAAGTAATTACAATATAGCAATTAAACACTGTAATGGTACATGTGCAGAAGATGAATGTGCATATATATACTCTGTACTGGTACCCCCTGTATATAGCCAAGTTATCAATACTCATTATGTATCTATTATTACTTGTATGATTACATGTTTTAATTTTTCTAGTATTTCTCTGTTTTCTTTCTCTCTGAATTGTTGGGAAGGAAGCATCTCATTGGTCCACACCTGTTTAATTTTTCTAGTATTTCTCTGTTTTCTTTCTCTCTGAATTGTTGGGAAGGAAGCATCTCATTGGTCCACACCTGTTTAATTTTTCTAGTATTTCTCTGTTTTCTTTCTCTCTGAATTGTTGGGAAGGAAGCATCTCATTGGTCCACACCTGTTTTGTTTTTTACATTTGATTTCATTTGATTAGTATGTACATGACTACTACATGACTTTATATGAATTATAGTGGAAACATGAATGAAGCATAGAGGATAATTATGCTCGCAACATGGCAATGAAATATGATTTTTTTTGTCATCCTTCCAAATGAAGGAAATCATTTTTAGCAGAAATGAGTGACTGGAATATAAGTAACCAATGCACCTGTTCCTACAGTATAATAACATCTTCCATCATTGTCTCCAGTGTATCATATTGCCACTAGGGTTTGGTGAGATGGTGAGATGTGTTATTTATTGTAGAGCTCAGTAGCTTTAACTAAACCAGTGTCAAGGTTCACCTGTAACCTCTATCGGAAGACACACCCCATCAATTCTGAGATGGTCCCTATGAGTGGCTGAAGACTGCAACAATATTTCCTCTTTATTACTAAACAACTGGAGACTAAATAGTCATAAAAGAGACATCTCTCCAGTGCATATGGCAGAGGGTAAGAGAAAAAGCCAGCCTCTTAGGCTCCAGGGTAGAATCTGAGTCAATTTCCACTTTGTACAGTACAGGCTCTTTACCCTCTAGTGAAATTTCCCATCTCACTAACATCTCACTAAATCAGCAGTATTTCAACGCCATATATCGTCAAACTAACCAATCTTTACACAAAGTAAGAAATGATACCACAACCCAGCAACTGCTGAGGTGCTGTAAACCTCCTAATAGCCTGACCTCAATTTGGGGCTGTTTGTCGAAGGTCCAGGGGAGAAGGATTGTATCGATCACAACAAGGACTTTGGCAGCATCAATAAACAAGAGCGGGCTTCAAGGCTGAATGGAGACGTCTCCTTTTCAACAGGACTGTTCTCACTCATTTAGAGACCTGCAGTGGAATCGGGCTCTAGAAGGATGGCGTTCTTACCTGACAAGACTCTCTTGATCAGACCAATCAAAGCAGAACCCGTGGCAGTCATGAATAAGTCAACCTGGTTAGTCTGCTGGTTATTGTCCACACAGTGTGGTCAGCGTGCAGCTATTCAGGGGAGGGGTTTAAGGGTCCTGTATGATCATGGTCTGAAATCAAGTCAAAAAACCTTGTTGCACTGCAAAAATGCATGCAATTGGTTCATGTTTTCAACCAATGTTAAAATGACAATGTAATACAACAATAAACTCAACATAATCTATCATTCATTCATCCTTTCCATTTGATGGGTCAATAGTGGTGAATACTTGTGGAGGGCCATAATCATTTAGCATGATATCCCAAGACCATATTCTAACTGTCTGCCTCTATGATGCGTTGAGAAACAAATGAACCGTTAATAGGGAACCTTCCTGTCTTTGTGGAAGATCCTTAACAACCAATGCATGGAAATGTTACAAGATGTCAAAAAACAGCACTAACCTCGGCCAAGGAGGGAGACTATCTCCCTTTTCAATACAGACAACATTTCAGTGTGAGCACAAGAGTGTTGAATCGCCCTTTGTGAATCTCGTTAGTGATTGGTCGATGGAGAATAGAACTGGCTGTTGTCTGCACTGTGTGGTTAACTTGTTTTCTCCCTCTTCTTGTAGAGTGTTAAATAAGTGCAGCTCATATGTTTACAGTCAAATTGAGCTCACTCTCAGCTAAGCAGCTTGTCGATACAGAGGGAAGAGGGACTGGTGAGAGAGTGGCGCTGATCAAATGGTTTTTAATTACCAGACAGTGAATGCTGCTAGCCTTTTTCTCCCCCTCTCTTCCCCGTCTCTTCTCCTCCTCCTCCCAGTTAAATCAGAGAGTTTGATTTCTGATAATGTGGATTGCTGACTTGGCGTCATCTTGGCCTTCTCACAGCAGAAGGCACTATCGTCCAGTCCTGGCAGAGTGTGTTTGACAAACTGCCCATATAGATTCCCCTCTTCTCACCAGAGAGCTGTGCTGTAGGGGGCATTAATCAGGCTGGTTGATAGCCCTGCTTTGTTTCCACCTATCCCCCGCAACAATTAGGCAAAGTAATCATTTCAGACGTTAACATGGAAATCAATGGACCCCCTTACTGTTGAGAAGTGACCCCTTAACCTCTACTGTTGAGAAGTGACCCCTTAACCTCTCCTGTTGAGAAGTGACCCCTTAACCTCTACTGTTGAGAAGTGACCCCTTAACCTCTACTGTTGAGAAGTGACCCCTTAACCTCTACTGTTGAGAAGTGACCCCTTAACATCTACTGTTGAGAAGTGACCCCTTAACCTCTACTGTTGAGAAGTGACCCCTTAACCTCTACTGTTGAGAAGTGACCCCTTAACCTCTACTGTTGAGAAGTGACCCCTTACCCTCTCCTGTTGAGAAGTGACCCCTTAACCTCTACTGTTGAGAAGTGACCCCTTAACCTCTACTGTTGAGAAGTGACCCCTTAACATCTACTGTTGAGAAGTGACCCCTTAACCTCTACTGTTGAGAAGTGACCCCTTAACATCTACTGTTAAGAAAGTGACCCCTTAACCTCTACTGTTGAGAAGTGACCGCTTAACCTCTACTGTTGAGAAGTGACCCCTTACCCTCTCCTGTTGAGAAGTGACCCCTTAACCTCTACTGTTGAGAAGTGACCCCTTACCCTCTACTGTTGAGAAGTGACCCCTTAACCTCTACTGTTGAGAAGTGACCCCTTAACCTCTACTGTTGAGAAGTGACCCCTTAACATCTACTGTTGAGAAGTGATCCCTTACCCTCTCCTGTTGAGAAGTGCAAGGGATGGCGGGGTTTGGGATTGGGTCAGAGATGTGGGATTGGGTCAGAGATGTGGGATTGGGTCAGAGATGTGGGATTGGGTCAGAGATGTAGGATTGTGTCAGAGATGTGGGATTGGGTCAGAGATGTGGGATTGGGTCAGAGATGTGGGATTGGGTCAGAGATGTGGGATTGGGTCAGAGATGTAGGATTGGGTCAGAGATGTGGGATTGGGTCAGAGATGTGGGATTGGGTCAGAGATGTGGGATTGGGTCAGAGATGTAGGATTGAATGATGGTGCCCTCATTCAAAAGTTTTTCAACCCAAGTGAAGAGGTGATTTGATTGTGTGTATTTGTGTATTTGTGTGAGTGCGTATGTGCGTGATGTGTATGCATGTGCGTGCGTGACCAATCTGGCATTATGATTCCACATTACGATTACTCGTCTTTGTCTATCAATCACTGATCATCATATCGTACCACTAATAGCCCTTAGTGACCGTATACAGACATAGACCTTTGTGTTTGACTCTGAATACATCCTCCTTATTCCCAGTGCTGTTCTGTAATCCACATCTAAGCTTTTTACCCGAAGTTGATTTAGATGGGTCACGGAGAATGTGAAAAGATGGGGCATTCTCCATCTAAACTGTTGGACCTTTCATTGTGGTCCTACTATAGAGGTTCCGTAATGGAAGCTTAGTAGCAGTTAGGTCCCCTGTTTTACAGCACCACGTTAGCCAGTGAAATATCAAGCCTGTGTGCCACGCCATCAGAGAACAGATCGCATTGCCCTTGTTTCCGGCGGTGCTCACCCAGGCAGGTCTAAGCTGCAGGAGACAGAAGGAAGCTTAAACAGCTGAGTCTCATAACCTAGGTCAACAGTCTAGAGTATCGTAGGTGCAGAACACACCCTGCTGTAAATGAAGGGCTAAATCAGCCACTCTTTGCCCAAGGATCAATGTCTTGTAAGGAGGACTGCAATCATTGAGACAGTCACAGAGAGTGAATCAGCACACATGAACACTTGCACGCGCACACAATCAGCTCCCCACCGATAAGTCGGGAATCAAGCAAGTTTTAAGTGTCGTTTGTAGTACATTCAATTACTTTGCTGATGACTCTTGCCAAGTGGAAATCTTTAAATACTAATGCTGTGTTAATCTGGTGCAAAGGGAAGAAGCAGAAAAAACACCACGATCAATCGCTACGAGGAAGGACGTCTTTATTCACATTTTCTTCACTGTTTCTTCAACGGAGAAGTTGTCATGAAATTAGTTAGTGAAATTTCAAGGTTGACATTGGCAAGAGATCAAGCTTGTAATTACATTGAAATTAAATGACATTGGAAGGAGTTCCGTCAAAGCTTGTAGAATTCTCTGGTCTTCTCTTGTGATATATTCAAAGAATATTGAATGTATCTGTAGGCTAACAGTAATAATTGAACCAGTGTTGTGTTCGAGACCACCTAAAGCAAGACTGTTTCAGCACCAAGACCGGAGCAAATCGAGTCTGAGTCAAAACCTGAGGGGGGCCGAGACCAAGTCAAGACTGAGACCTGAGGGGGGCAGAGACCGAGTCAAGACTGAGACCTGAGGGGGGCCGAGACCAAGTCAAGACCAAGACCTGAGGGGGGCCGAGACCGAGTGAAGACCAAGACCTGAGGGGGGCCGAGACCGAGTCAAGACTGAGACCTGAGGGGGGCCGAGATCAAGTCAAGACCAAGACCTGAGGGGGGCAGAGACCGAGTCAAGACTGAGACCTGAGGGGGGCTGAGACCAAGTCAAGACCAAGACCTGAGGGGGGCCGAGACCGAGTCAAGACCAAGACCTGAGGGGGGCCGAGACCGAGTCAAGACTGAGACCTGAGGGGGGCAGAGACCGGGTCAAGACCCAGACCTGAGGGGGGCCGAGACCAAGTCAAGACCAAGACCTGAGGGGGGCCGAGACCAAGTCAAGACCAAGACCTGAGGGGGGCAGAGACCGAGTCAAGACCAAGACCTGAGGGGGGCAGAGACCGAGTCAAGACCAAGACCTGAGGGAGTAGAGACCGAGTCAAGACCGAGACCTGAGGACGGCAGAGACCGAGTCAAGACCGAGACCTGAGGGGGGCCGAGACCGAGTCAAGACCGAGACCTGAGGGGGGCAGAGACTGAGTCAAGACCAAGACCAGAGGGGGGCCGAGACCGAGTCAAGACCGAGACCTGAGGGGGGCCAAGACCGAGTCAAGACCGAGACCTGAGGGCGGCAGAGACCGAGTCAAGACCAAGACCTGAGGGGGGCCGAGACCAAGTCAAGACCAAGACCTGAGGGGGGCCGAGACCGAGTCAAGACCAAGACCTGAGGGGGGCCGAGACCGAGTCAAGACCAAGACCTGAGGGGGGCCGAGACCGAGTAATTTTGTCAAATTGCTTCCAAAATAAGATGTCCAGTATTTCTGTGTTCATATTTCAGAAGAACATATGGATTCTTAAGACATTCAGAATGATAACAAATGCAAGCTGAGGGCAATAGAGCCACTGTACAAATTATGAACCAAACACAGTGGGGAACTATGAGGGCCTTCTACGCCTTCAGAAAAGGGCTAAGGATTTATAAAATAATAATAATAATTGTAATGATATTTTTTATTTTCCATGATGTTCTGATTTAATCTCTTCAGTTTTTGTTGGAAATCAAAAGCTTAACACTGAAGAGAAAAAAATATCCAATCAGGATTTTTCTTTGGTGGTCTCTGGGAAGATAAATCTAGCCAGCTAAATCAGCCATTAACTAGGCCATCAGAAGCTAGATAGAAGGCATCTGGCATTCAACCGTATTAAGGCAACATTTTGGAGTGGCAGTGGAATCAACCAATCACATTTCGACTTGTAATGAGTGGGACCATTTTTACAAAATATTATGTAAACATGCCTTCTCAAAGACAAATAGGTCACTGCACAATAGTGAGCAGTAGTTTTTCCATGGTTTAGCTAGCTATCTTTTGTTGTAGGCTAGTTCGCAGTGGCTGCAGCAGGTGTTAATTGAAGAGGATGTTGTTGCTAATTTGTTAGCTTGTCCCTTTTCAAGAATAACTTTCAACAAGAAGTTAACCTTTTACTGCAGTGGGCTAAATCAGGGTAACAGAGTGTTTCTTGGTGGTCTTAAACAAATCTACTTTGAAACACCTCACACACATAGTTAAAGGCTTTAAAAAAAGAAGACACTTGTACCATGTCAGATATAGAGTTGAAATGTATTACATTTGGAGTTTTACACAATATTACACTTTATATACATCACAGAAAACTGCTTTTGTCAGTTTATTATTATTATTTTTTTTTTTAATTAATTATGAAATTATGAAAAATATAAATAACATTCCACCCATGAGGCCAAAGAGGGCGCTTTTTGTCATTGACTTCAGGAAAGGGTTGTTTCAAATGATCATCATCTAGTGATAGGAACTGTGTTTTTATTGACATCTGCTTCCTGTTGTTAGCCATCTCTTGGAAAATAAGTGGTGTGTTAAACATGGCTGAATTTAACTTTAGGTCACCCGTTACTTTGTGTGATAAATGTGAAATGTTTTTTGCAAAGGGAAGTAATAGTTTTGATTGGGAAATGCTTCGCCTAATGGTTGTGTTTTTGTATTCTTATGATTGGGACCTACTGGCTTATTATGTCCGAGTGAATGGACTGCTTATCCTTTAACATCACGCTGTGTGTGACTGCTGTCTTTTCCATCGGCCCTATGCAGTGGGGCATTAACACCATGCTGTGTGTGACTGCTGTCTTTCCATCGGCCCTATGCATTGGGGCATTAACACCATACTGTGTGTGACTGCTGTCTTTCCATTGGCCCTATGCAGTGGTGCCTGGAGAAGTGGGTATACTCTAATTTTGCAAAGAATTTCCCAGATGATCCGCCCAGCGAAGGAAAGGCACCCTGGGTTTTCTTATGTTTTTATTTCATTCGTTTTCCACCTGGGGGGTGGGGGCTATACCCCTGATGCAAACAGCACATGATGACAGAATTTCACATCACAAATAGCCTACTAATGGAGAGTTCGGACAAAACTTTTTCAATACCGGCTTTGCGTACACATTGTTGCCTTAGTTAGCATTTACTGATAGATATCATCAGTTGAAACGTCTTTATTACCTACCCTACCGGATTTATATATGTGGTATATACAAATACTTGCTTGAAAAATGTTTTCCAGTTTCTTGAAATACTTTGCAAATGCAGTTATTTCTATATGAAAACTGAAATGGTCTATTAATTCCTTTTCAGTGCTTACATTTCATTTTCATACTGGTCCTCCGTCTGTGGGAATGAAACCCACACTGGTCCTCCGTCTGTGGGAATGAAACCCACACTGGTCCTCCGTCTGTGGGAATGAAACCCACACTGGTCCTCCGTCTGTGGGAATGAAACCCACACTGGTCCTCCGTCTGTGGGAATGAAACCCACACTGGTCCTCCGTCTGTGGGAATGAAACCCACACTGGTCCTCCGTCTGTGGGAATGAAACTCATCATCACAAACCACTTGATGTCTCAATGTACTCAATTACTGTATTGGTCATTGTTTTCCTTCATGGTGAAGGAAAGTCTACAGGTACAAACCTAGATGATCAGCCTATGTACAATGCAGTACTGTACATTAAGTGGTTTGTAAGGATGGTAAATTAATACTGCACAAAAAGTGGTTGTTTTACATGTTATTTGATAGAGAAAAATATTTAATTTGATGGGGATGTTTTGTGTCTTTGCCCATAACTTTGCACCTTTAAAATTGTATATCTGCATCAATGTTGTTGTTTTTTTTACCCCCTTTTTTGTGATATCCAAATTGGTAGTTACAGTCTTGTCCCATTGCTGCAACTCCCGTACGGACTCGGGATAGACGAAGGTCAAGAGCCATGCGTCCTCTGAAACATGACCCTGCCTAGCCGCACTGCTTCTTGACACACAGTGTGTCAGAGGAAGCACAGTACAGTCGTGTCCAAAAGTTTTGAGAATGACACAAATATTAATTTTCACAAAGTCTGCTGCCTCAGTTTGTATGATGGCAATTTGCATATACTCCAGAATGTTATGAAGAGTGATCAGATGAATTGCAATTAACTGCAGTCCCTCTTGCCATGCAAATGAACTGAAACATTTCCACTGCATTTCAGCCCTGCCACAAAAGGACCAGCTGACATCATGTCAGTGATTATCTCGTTAACACAGGTGTGAGTGTTGACGAGGACAAGGCTGGAGATCACTCTGTCATGCTGATTGACTTCGAATAACAGACTGGAAGCTTCAAAAGGAGGGTGGTGCTTGGAATCATTGTTCTTCCTCTGTCAATCATGGTTACCTGCAAGGAAACACGTGCCGTCATCATTGCTTTGCACAAAAAGGGCTTCACAGGCAAGGATATTGCTGTCACTAAGATTGCACCTAAATCAACCATTTATCGGATCATTAAGAACTTTAAGGAGAGTGGTTCAATTGTTGTGAAGAAGGCTTCAGGGCTCCCAAGAAAGTCCAGCAAGCGCCAGGAACGTCTCCCAAAGTTGATTCAGCTGTGGGATCTGGGCACCACCAGTACAGAGCTTTCTCAGGAATGGCAGCAGGCAGGTGTGAGTGCATCTACACGCACAGCGAGGCAAAGAAGGGCAGCAAAGAAGACACTTCTCTCCAGGAAAAACATCAGGGACAGACTGATATTCTGCAAAAGGTACAGGGATTGGACTGTTGAGGACTGGGGTAAAGTCATTTTCTCTGATGAATACCCTTTCCGATTGTTTGGGACCTCTGGAAAAAAAGCTTGTCCGGAGAAGACAAGGTGAGCGCTACCATCAGTCCTGTGTCATGCCAACAGTAAAGCATCCTGAGACCATTCATGTGTGGGGTTGCTTCTCAGCCAAGGGAGTGGGCTCACTTACAATTTTGCCTAAGAACACAGCCATGAATAAAGAATGGTACCAACACATCCTCCGAGAGCAACTTCTCCCAACCATACAGGAACAGTTGGTGACGAACAATGCCTTTTCCAGCATGATGGAGTGGCTTGGGGAACAAAACATCAATATTTTGGGTCCATGGCCAGGAAATTCCCCAGACCTTAATCCTGTTGAGAGCTTGTGGTCAATCCTCAAGAGGCGGGTGGACCAACAAAACCCCCACAAATTCAAACAAACTCCAAGCATTGATTATGCAGGAATGGGCTGCCATCAGTCAGGATGTGGCCCAGAAGTTAATTGACAGCATGCCAGGGTGGATTGCATAGGTCTTGAAAAAGAAGGGTCAACACTGCAAGTATTGACACTTTGCATCAACTTCATGTAATTGTCAATAAAAGCCTTTGACACTTATGAAATGCTTGTAATTATACTTCAGTATTCCATAGTAACATCTGACAAAAATATCTAAAGACACTGAAGCAGCAAACTTTGTGAAAATTAATATTTGTGTCATTCTCAAAACTTTTGGCCACGACTGTACAACTGGTGACGAAGTCAGCATGCATGTGCCTGGCCCGCCACAAGGAGTCGCTACAGAGCGATGGGACAAGGACATCCCAGCCGGCCAAACGCTGGTCCAATTGTGCGCCGCCTCATGGATCTCCCGGGCCGTCCCCAGTTGCGACACAGCCTGGGATCAAACCCGGGTCTGTAGTGACACCTCAAGCCTTAGACCGCTGCGCCACTCGGAAGGCCATAATGGCCTTCATTTTGCTGGACACCAGGAAGAGTACAGGGATCCATAATAAATAAAAAATACCTTTTGATGTAAATGTTTGAGGACAAGGTTATGTTCTTTCTGGATTCCATTAGAATGACAATTGCAGAGAAATGCAAGATAATGTTCTTAATTTTACCTCTAAAGTGGAGATGCTTAAAAATGATTTGTTTTGCCCGCTCTACAGACGTCTATATAGGTCTGATAATACTAGTAAAGGCACAGTGCACAAAAATAATATTTTTTCATTCATATTTTTTTTACATTCTGATATTTCAGCACCCCTATCTCCCGCGGCTATGTCCCTCGACTGATTTATATGCATTTATGTGCCAGACCACGCCCATGTGAATGTTTATTGGTCAATAACGGACATATTTTTTTAGGTACTTGTCTGAAAAATATTGGGTTAAGAGACTTTTGTCCATAGATGCCACATATCCAGTTTTGTGCAGATTGGTCATTCGTTGCCAGAAGAGTAGCGTTTTAAGTGTTTATCACAACATTCTAAATGGCGGAAATCTATAATGGCGGACCTTATGGGTCCCTGAGACAAATGTGTTCCTTGTGAAGAGAGGGAACTAAGTACCGAATTTCATGACTTTCGGTCAAAAGGGGTGAGGGGTGTGACTTTTCAAAGTTTTCATTTTCAATCTCTTGTTATAGCGCCACCATCTGGCCAATCAGTGTAATTTTGTAAATCCCGGATCTCTATGGCAAGACGTATCATACACCCACCTTTCACTAACATATGAACGAATAAATGGAGACAGATTCACAGTCCCCTCCCCGATTTCATCATGTGGGACAATAATTATCTGAACGATTGTAGTCTACAGCGTCACAGAAACGTATGGCTCCTACTACAACCATAGAGTCAAAGACTGTGATAGAGTATTCCAGCCAGAGTAAAGACTGGCTCGTTAATCTATATCCGGTTGGAAATACGAAAACTTCCGGTGAACTTCCTGGTTTTGTTTGCATAGCGGCTAACTTGGCTAGCTATGTCATTTCCAACTATTTAAAACGCTCTTTGTATGTCCGTGAGTCAAACTGTGTTGGAAACGTTAAAACGCACTCTCGTCGACAAGACCTGCAATGGCTTGCTCTTAGTCATGCAAGTAACGTTAGTTGAAATGTAGTAACTGTTAGCTAGCTGTCAAAGCTAATGTAGCTAGGATAGGAATAGGATGTGCTGTTAGGAAGTTAGCCAGCCAACACTGATTATGTTTCTGCTTATTCGTCTGTTATGCTTCTACTTGTTTTAAATAACTTCTGCGCTATGGACACCGAGGGAATAGAGATCCGTATAAAGACTCCCGTCGGGGATATGGACTCATCCGTGGACTGCCCATCACTTTTGAGCTTCAATGACTTGTTGGTGAGCGCTAGCTACAGTTGCAAAGTTTACAGTTAGCTAGGCTAAGGACCTAGCTAGTTAGCAACTGTTTTGCTTTACCGTTCATATCTTTCTAAATATATTTTGCAGGTCGCTATAAGGGATGTCATGCCCGAAACCACAATCACTGCGTTTGAATGTAAGTTACCTCATGAAAAGATTGACATTCTGAGATTTCATCAGCCTGGTTTCCTGTTGTGGAGACAGTTTTTCATTACACCAACCAAATGTTTAAGTCCGTTTGGCAGACTTCTACACAACTATGTTTAGTTACAACTGAAAAGCTCAGTCTACTACTAGTACTCAGTTGCTACTTAACTTGCCTTTTTGGCTGTACTGTTCTTAATACCCAATAAGATTGATTGTCTTCAGTTTTTGCACACCAAAAGGATCATGTAGGCTATGTTCCTGGGTGCAAGTTGCCTCTAGACACTGATCTTGGGTCAGTAGCATTTCCCCCACTAATGGTCGGTACTAGGGGGGAACGTATTCCAGACCAAGTTTGTGAAGCCTGGACCATTAGGCCTGCTTCCATTAAAGGCACAATATTTAAACTCTAGTCCTCACGTGTCCTGTAACCTGTAACTTTAGGATGAATGAATTGCTTTGTTGGATGTTATACATTGGCTTTCACACTTACAAAGCAGTCATCTATTTAAAGGCAGAATACTCTGCGCAGGTGTAGAGCTGTGGTTGAGGGTAACACTCCCGGTACAAGTCACATATACAATTCCCCACTGGAGACCAGGGTTCAATCCCTGCATCCACCTTTCCTATTGTGTCCCCCCCACCTGCCAAAACCCCGCTCTGATTTCCATACTGTTTCAATAAAGTGTCAAAATATATATATTTGAATACACATCACTGGACCTTGAGTGCTGAAGTTAATAACAGCATTGCTTTGATGGAATCATATTCTTAACAATTTGCTGTATTGATTCTGTTCAAATTAATAAATCTCTATTTAAACTATCATGATGATGACACAGCCCAGTAACTATAGCTGTTGATAATACAGCCCAGTAACTATAGCTGTTAATGATAACACAGCTCAGTAACTACAGCTGTTAATGATGACACAGCCCAGTAACTACAGCTGTTAATGATGACACAGCCCAGTAACTACAGCTGTTAATGATGACACAGCCCAGTAACTACAGCTGTTAATGATAACACAGCCCAGTAACTACAGCTGTTAATGATGACACAGCCCAGTAACTACAGCTGTTAATGATGACACAGCCCAGTAACTACAGCTGTTAATGATAACACAGCCCAGTAACTACAGCTGTTAATGATGACACAGCCCAGTAACTACAGCTGTTAATGATAACACAGCCCAGTAACTACAGCTGTTAATGATGACACAGCCCAGTAACTACAGCTGTTAATGATAACACAGCCCAGTAACGACAGCTGTTAATGATGACACAGCCCAGTAACTACAGCTGTTAATGATGACACAGCCCAGTAACTACAGCTGTTAATTATGACATAGCCCAGTAACTACAGCTGTTAATGATGACACAGCCCAGTAACTACAGCTGTTAATAATGACACAGCCCAGTAACTACAACTGTTAATTATGACATAACCCAGTAACTACAGCTGTTAATAACACAGCCCAGTAACTACAGCTGTTAATGATGACACAGCCCAGTAACTACAGCTGTTAACTGTTAATGATGACACAGCCCAGTAACTACAGCTGTTAATGATGACACAGTTCAGTAACTACAGCTGTTAATTATGACATAGCCGAGTAACTACAGCTGTTAATGATGACACAGTTCAGTAACTACAGCTGTTAATGATAACACAGCTCAGTAACTACAGCTGTTAATGATGACACAGCCCAGTAACTACAGCTGTTAATTATGACATAGCCCAGTAACTACAGCTGTTAATGATGACACAGCCCAGTAACTACAGCTGTTAATGATGACACAGTTCAGTAACTACAGCTGTTAATGATAACACAGCTCAGTAACTACAGCTGTTAATGATGACACAGCCCAGTAACTACAGCTGTTAATTATGACATAGCCCAGTAACTACAGCTGTTAATGATGACACAGCCCAGTAACTACAGCTGTTAATGATGACACAGCCCAGTAACTACAGCTGTTAATGATGACACAGCCAGTAACTACAGCTGTTAATCTGTGTTTCAGATGAGGATGAGGTGGGCGATAGAATCACTGTGAGGAGTGATGAAGAACTCAAAGCCATGTTGTCATATGTGAGTATTGTTCTCTTCAACATGACACTTTGTTGGACTCCCATACCCCCAGTTTACCTGACTAGACTCTCATACCCCCAGTTTACCTGACTAGACTCCCATACCCCCAGTTTACCTGACTAGACTCCCATACCCCCAGTTTACCTGACTAGACTCCCATACCCCCAGTTTACCTGACTAGACTCCCATACCCCCAGTTTACCTGACTAGACTCCTATAACCACAGTTTACCTGACTAGACTCCCATACCCCCAGTTTACCTGACTAGACTCCCATACCCCCAGTTTACCTGACTAGACTCCCATACCCCCAGTTTACCTGACTAGACTCCCATAACCACAGTTTACCTGACTAGACTCCTATAACCACAGTTTACCTGACTAGACTCCCATACCCCCAGTTTACCTGACTAGACGCCTATAACCACAGTTTACCTGACTAGACTCCTATATCCACAGTTTACCTGACTAGACTCCCATACACCCAGTTTACCTGACTTCACTCCTATACCCCTAGTTTACCTACTAGACTCCCATGACAACAGTGCACCTGACTACACTGCCATAACAACAGTTTACCTGACTACACTGCCATAACAACAGTTTACCTGACTACACTGCCATAACAACAGTTTATCTGACTACACTGCCATAACAACAGTTTACCTGACTACACTGCCATAACAACAGTTTACCTGACTACACTGCCATAACAACAGTTTCCCTGACTACTCTGCCATAACAACAGTTTACCTGACTACTCTGCCATAACAACAGTTTACCTGACTACTCTACCATAACAACAGTTTACCTGACTACTCTGCCATAACAACAGTTTACCTGACTACTCTGCCATAACAACAGTTTACGTGACTACTCTGCCATAATGACAGTTTACGTGACTTAGGGATGTTTAGTCTCGGTGTGGGTTTTCCTTGTGCCAAGTGTTATAATCAAGAAGGACAAATCATTGAAGTGTTTTCTCCTGAATGTTCGTTTTTGGTCCAGTACACAAGTCACGTTCACAAGTCACGTACGCAAGTAGCTTACGCAAGTAGCTTACGCAAGTAAGGTTCGCAAGTAACGTTCGTAAGTAACGTTCGTAAGTAACGTTCGTAAGTAACGTTCGTAAGTAATGTTCGTAAGTAGCGTTCGTAAGTAGCGTTCGTAAGTAACGAACGCGAGTAGCGTTCGTAAGTAACGAACGCGAGTAGCATGCAATAAACAATTACTGTGTTACTCATGAACATCAACATTTATAACAGTTGGTGGAACCGTTTACATTTTAGGGAGGAACCTTGTGGACGTTGCAGAGGAGTTCTCCTGGTCCCAACTTGTAATTATGTTTCCTTTCACATCCTTAAAAAAACAATATAAATTAACAGTGACATCATATATGCTAATTAAAGTTACATTGACAAATAAAAATGCAAATGAACCCCCCCCCCAAAATAAATCCATTTTCTGGTGTGGGTCATTTTGATTGAGACGACAGCCTTTGTGTTGAATGAGTGTTGCTATGGCCAAAGATTGAAAATAACACTGCATTTGGAAACTAAATTATCTCCTGTTGAAGAATTCTTAAAAATTGAATAAAGTAAATATAATTACTGACCCCGGTATACCATTGAGGCAGCAATTATAACCTTATTTTTCACTCCGCTATTGAGTGTTTTTTGTTGAAGGGGGGGGTGGGGGGAAGCTATTAAAAATCTATTACAACAGATATTTTCACCCAGGGCCACAGTGTGCTCATTGCTAAGCAGACTGGTAAAGATGACAAGTAACTCTACATATTTCTGTCTCCTACAACAAAGCACTGTATGTGGGTGATTCCACGCCAGCGAGAGCAGAACATATTTCTGTCTCCTACAACAAAGCACTGTATGTGGGTGATTCCACGCCAGCGGGAGCAGAACATATTTCTGTCTCCTACAACAAAGCACTGTATGTGGGTGATTCCACGCCAGCGGGACAGAACATATTTCTGTCTCCTACAACAAAGCACTGTATGTGGGTGATTCCACGCCAGCGGGAGCAGAACATATTTCTGTCTCCTACAACAAAGCACTGTATGTGGGTGATTCCACGCCAGCGGGAGCAGAACATTTTTTTGTCTCCTACAACAAAGCACTGTATGTGGGTGATTCCACGCCAGCGGGAGCAGAACATTTTTCTGTCTCCTACAACAAAGCACTGTATGTGGGTGATTCCACGCCAGCGGGAACAGAACATATTTTTTGCTATCTCCGATTGTTGTAGCAATTCTCACATAGAAACTTCATTGGGAGGAAGGATGTCTGACGTGGTTTTTTAATATATATTTTTTTACATTTGTGCCACGTTTGAGAGAATCCTGATGAATGTGTCCGTTGTAGATCCTTTTAAACCTTTACAATTCTCCTGTAAGATCTTATGCTCCGTGAACCAGACATGCTATACTCCTTATAGTCTGCTTTAACATATGGAGTACATATGGAGTACTAGATAGTATCTAGCTCCTTATGTACATTTTCACATTCATTTATTCAACAGAAAAAAATATAAATATTTCTGCAAAATCAAAAAGGACACTTTTGAGATTATTTTTTTTATTTTAATTTTGAAGAAATGAATGTGGACATTTTTATTTTAGAATCGGGACATATGTTAGAGCACACTATATGAAGTATAATGGCACCAATCTGTACGGTTCATAGATCGTAAGGTCTTACAGGAAGCATGTGTAGGTCTATACAATGGCCGCTTTCATCATGATTTTCTTTTTAAATACAACATGTAGAAACACAAGTCAAACATCCTTCCTCCCAGTGAAGTTCCTATGTGAGAATCGCCAGAACATTACAAAAATATTTTTCATCTCCCGCTAACGTGGAATCGCCCGTGTCTGATGTGCCAATCGGCGTCGTCATGGTAACACGTGATCTTTTCGGCAAGTGCCGCCAACCTTCAGTCCTCTGCATTGGACCGCATTTAGGCAAAAGAGTGACAGCAATAAAATAAAGATGTGTTATTGACTTCACCAAGGTTGCGAAGGGAATTAAGCACGTCCACACGTTTTATTTCAGCCTTTGAGCTCAAATGGAGAGAGAAGTGAGGCTTTGTATAGCCATTTAAAATGCCTCATGGACGTATGTACCTTATAAGTCTATGCCTTCATGTTGAGGAAGTAACAGGACACTCAAATGTGTTATGTTTCTATAGAAACCTGTCTGTTGTATAGAGGCTATACTTGTTATGTTTCAATAGAAACCTATCTGTTGTACAGAGGCTATACTTGTTATGTTTCTATAGAAACCTATCTGTTGTACAGAGGCTATACTTGTTATGTTTCTATAGAAACCTATCTGTTGTACAGAGGCTATACTTGTTATGTTTCTATAGAAACCTATCTGTTGTACAGAGGCTATACTTGTTATGTTTCTATAGAAACCTATCTGTTGTACAGAGGCTATACTTGTTATGTTTCTATAGAAACCTATCTGTTGTACAGAGGCTATACTTGTGTTTGGAACACATCTCTCCTGTTTTGTCTTGTTGATTTACTTTTCAAGTCCCCCCCCCCCCCCCCCCCCCCCCCCGCGTGATGTTACCATCTTCCTTCATAGTTACTGTTCACATCACGGACATTAAGAGTAATGACTTGTAAATGGGCTTCTTCACGAGGTACACTGAAAATCTAAATGAACTATCCGTTTTTATTATTTATTATTCAGTACTTAAAGTTTCGCCTCATTAAAAAGCAGGCCCCCCTGGGCGGAGAATATTTGTCAAAATCTACTCTTCATCTGGGGATGTCTTTTACCCCCCATCAGCTTACAATGATGGCTCTGTAGCCACAGGCTGAACCTCCTCTGTTTCAGGGACTTTATTACTCCTACGTCTTGGATGCTTTGTTGTCATTGGGTAACATCGGGTATCCCAGGGTTTGCTGGTGCTAGTGTGAAGCTGATTGAACGGGCAGAGTGGCCTAGACAGCTGTAGTGGTGTCGAGCTGTAGTGAGAGGGAGGACGGGAAACATATTGACCTTGCCTTGATTGATTTACAAGTCCCTCGCCCTCAGGGGATACTTTTTGACTATTTTCCCCCACCATCAAATCACATTAAGTTGCATTGGTCAAATGCGCCGATTACAACAGGTGTAGACTTTTTACAGTGAAATGCTTCTTTATGAGACCATTCTCAACCGTGCAGAGTTAAAAAGGACGACAAATAAAGGAAGCAGAATCAAAACAATAACGAGGCTATATTCAATCAGTCGATGTGGAGGAGTACCAGTACTGAGTCGATGTGGAGGAGTACCAGTACTGAGTCGATGTGGAGGAGTACCAGTACTGAGTCAATGTGGAGGAGTACCAGTACTGAGTCAATGTGCAGGGGTATGAGGTAGTTGAGGTAATAACAAGGCTATATACAAGGAGTACCAGTACTGAGTCAATGTGGAGGAGTACCAGTACTGAGTCATTGTGGAGGGGTATGAGGTAGTTGAGGTAATAATGAGACTATATACAATGAGTACCAGTACTGAGTCAATGTGGAGGGGTATGAGGTAGTTGAGGTAATAACAAGGCTATATACAATGAGTACCAGTACTGAGTCAATGTGCAGGGGTATGAGGTAGTTGAGGTAATAATGAGACTATATACATGAAGAACCAGTACCGAGTCAATGTGGAGGGGTACGAGGTAGCTGAGGTAATAACGAGGCTATATACAAGGAGTACCCGTACTGAGTCAATGTGCAGGGGTATGAGGTAGTTGAGGTAATAATGAGACTATATACAATGAGTAACAGTACTGAGTCAATGTGGAAGAGTACCAGTACTGAGTTATTGTGCAGGGGTACCAGGTAGTTGAGGTAATACAGTATCTACATGTGGGTAATAATAAACATAGTAGCAGCAGCCTATCTGAAAGTGTGTGTGTGTGTGTGTGTGTGTGTGTGTGTGTGTGTGTGTGTGTGTGTGTGTGTGTGTGTGTGTGTGTGTGTGTGTGTGTGTGTGTGTGTGTGTGTGGAGTCTGGTGCAAGGTAGTTTGTGTTTGAGGAAGAAGTTGAGCAGAAATATTGATGTGGCAGGATGAGCTATTTGTGTGGCCCGTTTGGGCACTTAAACCTCGCCAAGTGTACACTTGGTTTAAGATGGACGCTCGGAGAGGCGGGAAGTTAATGGAGTTTTATTGGAGACGTTTGACCGTGACTGATTCAGTCATTATGGATCATGTGAATTCACCATAAGTCTGGCAGTTGACTTTGAGCTCTACGATGACACGAGCACACAGGCTGCAAAGATGAGGCCCACCACTGAGGGAAGTCAGATATATCATGACGAAATCAAGTGGTTTCGCGTCTTTTGTCACGTTATGTGATACATTTACTCTTGAGATGCAGTGAATCTTTGTGAACTGCGATGAATTGGTGTTTTCGCCCTTAAAACAAGTGGCTTTGAGTAGTTCTCTATCATAGTGGCTCTTCATCAATGAAAGAGCTCTTTTCATCTCAGCAGGAACATAATCACACAGCTCTATCGCCTGGTTGGTGTGTGTTATTGGCTGAGTCCCACGTTACCTGCTCCAGATGTATGTTTCACATCTCCAAACTGACTGAAATATTTTCTTTCCGTACGACACAACATTCCCCACCGCCACTGACACAAAAACACATTGCTTCGTCCACATATTTTCGGATGCTGCACAACAAATCTCCAATCTCTCGGTAAAGGAATTCGGGCCCCCTGTAATGGCTTTCTGCTCCTCTCGGGACGAGCGTGTCTGGCGAAAAGCTGCTGATTGCCAGGGAAAATTGTAATACAGGTATATAATATACGCGAGGCAGGCTTCCCGGGCGGCTAATGTAAAGGGTTATGCATTTCAGCAATCCATTTGTATTCATATTCAAAGCATACGGGCTTCTTTGGTTCGCTGCTGTGGCCGTTTGGCCTCCGTAGAGACTCAGGTGCATTCTGCCTGGCTGTCGTTAATTCCAGATGACTGGATAGCCATTGTGCAAAATTAATATGAATTAAGAGAGGCCAATGTATTAGGTGCGTAAGAGGGGGGAAATTCATTAGGTACCTCTCCTCAACACTGTTTCAGAGTAGGAGTGATGAACTACCATTTCATCCATTTCATCTCATATAATGGCCATTTTTAAAAGGCCAAACAAATCATGTAAAACACTTTAACAGGGCTGTGACGGTCATGGAACTCTACGTGACTGTAATTAGTCTCATAGCAAAAAACACACATTTTCTCCTTTCCTCAGCTCCTGACTGTGTGCTGTCATAGATATATCATTAATAGAACAGGCATCAAGTCAATGATGGCATAATGGGTGGCCAGGTGGCCATTGCGAGGAGCAAAGCAGGAAGGTTGCCCATCAATATGTGCTGTGATTTGTTGATTCAACTTTACTGAAATAATACCTTCTATTGCATGAGCCACATCAGTTAACATCATATGAATTAACATTCTACATTGCCATAGCAAATAATGCATCATAATACCAGCCATCGCCCGTTTACTGAGTTTACCAGTCAAATTGCCAGCGTTAGAGGTTCCAAGCCTGTTCTATTCATTGTATTTCTATGTGTGCTGCTGCTGCAGGGAGGGGAGTGTTGTCTAGGCAACCCAAGACTTGTTCGCTACAAAACCAAGGAGCAACAAAGTTCCATCCCATTGTTAAAAGTCCATGTTACCGTAGGAACGGACTGAACCGCACCAAAGCCCGGCCGTGCCGTCTTCAGTCAACTGTTCTTTAAACGGTTATGACGGTCTTCACCCGTAACCGTCGGTTACACCATTTATACGGTAATTGTGCCAGCCCTACCCTTGAATTTAATATGCACCTATCGATTGAATTATCATCATGTCAATCTTAAACCATCTTCTGTGTGTGACTCTCTAAGGACTTTTATTTTGAAAGCCAGACAAAAAGGAAATAAAAGGACCATCCTTCGACATGCGAGTCCTGTGAGACATGCCAGTCTTCCAGGCAACTCTAATCATTGCTTGGCACCTTGAATGGCTTGGAGCCGCCGTTGTGAAAGTTAAAGACTGACCCGTGTCAGCTCGTCTACCACGTGACCCCATTCCCCTCCTCCTCCTATCATATGCCCCCGGAGGTAGCAGCCCTAATTGCATCCCGTGCTCTCCTGTTCCCCCTTCTCGTCTGCTAATGATGATGAGCTTCCTGCAGGCTGGGCCTGCGCTCTCTCCCCTCTCTCCCCTCTCCTCTCTCTCTCTCCCCTCTCTCCCCTCTCTTCTCTCTCTCTCCTCTCTCTCTCTCCCCTCTGTCTCTCTCCTCTCTCGTCTCTCCCTCTCCTCTCTATCTCCCCTCTCTCTCCCCTCTCTCTCTCTCTTCTCTCTCCCCTCTCTCTCTCCTGTCCCCCTAGGCTGAGCGATGGTATTTGTGATCCGACGCTGTTTAGTTATTGGCCAACAAAGGGGAATGTCTTTTAATACACCTTTTTAAAAGATTAGGTGGTAATTGTTGCGGTCTTAATCAATAGGGTAGCCGAGTGGAAAATTAAAGGTGTGTGTGAAAGTGTGTGAGCGAGAGAGAGAGCATGTTGTTGTGTTAGTCCCATTGTTCCTGTTCAGCCTAGTGACAACACCGGAGGGCAAGTGTAGGGATGGGACCTGAGGAGAGGCTGACAGTGATAAATAGGCCTTTTAATAACAGCTGTGCCTCTTGGGGAGCCGTTCACATCCATTCTGACTCCAAGCTGGCCCTGCCCATCTACATTTAAATATCTAGAGTGATATGCACAATCTATACTAGATTGGAAATGTATAAACATCAGTGTTTGTTAGGTTTATATACACTGACTGACGCATTGGTAAAAACTGAGTCACAATCTGTCACACACATTTCTAGCCACCCCCTGCAAGTATCCATCTGCGTCTGTGCTTATGGGTCTGATTGTCAGGGACAAGGTCTCCACGTTCATTTCTAAAGGTCTCAACCCTCCAAAGAAGGAGGTGGGGTTAAACACACACTCACATGCACATTTTTTAACAGATGGTTTAGTTAACTGAAACATGAATTGCAATGTTGCTTTGGCAGTAGTCTCCAAGGCTTGTGTGTGTGTGTGTGTGTGTGTGTGTGTGTGTGTGTGTGTGTGTGTGTGTGTGAGAGAGATCCCAACAGGGTCTAACCGACTGTTCGGTGAGCTGATGACCTGGAGAGGAGGAGGTTGATGTTACAGTTGTTCCTGAACTAGCCCACAGGGCACTAGACTCTACCTGCAGCAGCTTTCAACACAGCATGTGTTTGTTGTAGACTAGGCTATACTCACCACCCAGGTGTTGAGAAAACATTTGGTTAAAAGGGATTTACGTTCGCTATCCTCCTCTTCCTCACTGATGATTATTGGGTATCTCTTCCTCTCTCTCCTCAGTACTGCAATAATGTGAAGGAGCAGCGGATGAATGGCCTACTGCCTGAGCCTCTCCAGATATTTCCTCGAGGTATGTTGTGTGTGTGTGTGTGTGTGTGCTGAGCACTACAAACTTGGTTTTCTAAGCTCTGTGATGAGAACACAGTCCATTGATGGGGAGGGATGTTGGCTGTGTAGAGGGACTGGGTGCTGGGGTGAGAGAGAGAGAGAGACTGGGTGCTGGGGTGAGAGAGAGAGAGAGGCTGGGTGCTGGGGCGAGAGAGAGAGAGAGACTGGGTGCTGGGGAGAGAGAGAGAGAGACTGGGTGCTGGGGCGAGAGAGAGAGAGACTGGGTGCTGGGGCGAGAGAGACTGGGTGCTGGGGCGAGAGAGAGAGACTGGGTGCTGGGGCGAGAGACTGGGTGCTGGGGCGAGAGACTGGGTTCTGGGGCGAGAGAGAGAGAGACTGGGTGCTGGGGCGAGAGAGAGAGAGAGAGAGAGACTGGGTGCTGGGGCGAGAGAGAGAGACTGGGTGCTGGGGCGAGAGAGAGAGAGACTGGGTGCTGGGGCGAGAGAGAGGGAGACTGGGTGCTGGGGCGAGAGAGAGGGAGACTGGGTGCTGGGGTGAGAGAGAGACTGGAGAGAGAGAGGCCTGGTGCTGGGGTGAGAGAGAGACTGGGTGCTGGGGTGAGAGAGAGACTGGAGAGAGAAAGTGGTGGGTTCTGGGTAGAGGACTAGAGAACTGTGGGTGCCCATGAGTGGAAAGAATCAACACAGCCACTGCAAAGCAATCAATCAAAATTGACAGAGCCTTTAACATAGACTTTAATGGTATTGTGTTGAGGAAAATGTGCAGTGTGGCTTTGTTTCCCTCTAAAACTCACTAAAGCTCTAATTCATTTGATGTTCCATTTGTGTTTTAATACGTTTTCTAAATGTTTTCACGACTAAGAAAGAAAGTGTTGTTGATGTGTGTTCTGTTTCACCAATGAAACAATGAGTTGTTCCTTGTCTGTCACTGGGGTCTTGTTCACAGTTGATAAGAGTTAGGATATTGTTTTCATTGTTCCCCTCTAATCAGGGACTGATGTAGACCTGGGACACCAGGTGGGTGTGTAATTCATTATCAGGTAGGACAGAAAAGCCAGCAGGCTCCGGACCACATAGGGTCAGAGTTGAATACTGCTCTATTGAATACTTGGAGTATGTTCATGTACAGTGTATAAATAGAAGCTGTTTGTCTTGGAGAAGAGTGTTTGGACATAGTTCCACACAGCCCATGTATTCATCTAGTACAGGTGTTACTTCACGTCACCATCTGGGAGGAAGGGAGAGAGAGAGGGAGGAAGGGAGAGAGGGAGGAAGGGAGAGAGGGAGGAAGGGAGAGAGGGAGGAAGGGAGAGAGGGAGGAAGGGAGAGAGAGAGGGAGGAAGGGAGAGAGAGAGGGAGGAAGGGAGAGAGGGAGGAAGGGAGGAAGGGAGAGAGGGAGGGAGGAAGGGATAGAGGGAGGGAGGAAGGGATAGAGGGAGGGAGGAAGGGATAGAGGGAGGGAGGAAGGGATAGAGGGAGGGAGGAAGGGATAGAGGGAGGGATAGAGGGAGGGAGGAAGGGAGGGAGGGAGGGAGGGAGGGAGGGAGGGAGAGAGAGAGAGAGAGAGAGAGAGAGAGAGAGAGAGAGAGAGAGAGAGAGAGAGAGAGAGAGAGAGAGAGAGAGAGAGAGAGAGAGAGAGAGAGAGAGAGAGAGAGAGAGAGAGAGAGAGAGAGAGAGAGAGAGAGAGAGAGAGAGAGAGAGAGAGAGAGAGAGAGAGAGAGCTCCCCACAGCCCATGTATTCATCCAGTACAGGTGTTACTTCACCATCTAGCTGCGTATGTGTAACTGAAACAGAGCATAACTACAAATGTCTGCCACTAGTCCTCCACATCTCCAGCCAAGCAGCAACCCATTTATAAACAGAGCCTGGAAAAAAAGCCATATTTTCCTAATTCCCCTCTCTCTCTCTCCCGGTCTCCAGAGCCACATCTCAATCATTTTTCTGCACAGCTAATTTCAGATTCACCCTCATTTCGCCTTTTTAAACGATTCCTTTTCAGCACCATTTGTAAATGGCCCTGTGATGTGTTCTAAAATTTAGTCAATTACTGTTTCAGCCGGCAAGACTCCAGGGATCCGGAACATACACGGCCTGAAGGTACCATCTCAATAATTGTTTCAGGAGAAAAGTTGGGGCGAAATGGATTGGTAACGCTGTGTTCCACTTATTGAAATGTCAATTGAAGTCAAGGTTCTCTTTCTCACGCACGCACGCACACACACACACACACACACACACACACACACACACACACACACACACACACACCCCCTCTCTCCGCTTTGTATTTATATATGTAGATGTGTGGCTGTATTCCTTTCTTTTTTTTCTCCATCTCTCTCTCTCTCTCTCATTCTCTCTCTCTCTCTCTCTCCCTCTCATCTCTCTCTCTCTCCCTCTCATCTCTCTCTCTCTCATTCTCTCTCTCTCTCTCCTCTCATTCTCTCTCTCTCATTCTCTCATTCTCATCTCTCTCTGTCTCTCTCTTTCTCTCTCTCTCTCGCTCTCTCTCATATTTCTTTCATTCCTCTCATTCACATCTCTCTCTCTCATATTTCTCTCATTCCTCTCATTCACATCTCTCTCTCTTCCTCATTCTCTCTCTCATTCTCTCTCTCTCTTCCTCATTCTCTCTCTCTCTTCTTTCATCCTCTCTCTCTCTTCCTCATTCTCTCTCTCTCGCATTCTCTCATCTCTCTCTCTCTCATATTTCTCTCATTCCTCTCATTCACATCTCTCTCTTCCTCATTCTCTCTCTCATTCTCTCTCTCTCTTCTCTCATTCTCTCTCTCTCTTCCTCATTCTCTCTCTCTCTTCTTTCATCCTCTCTCTTTCTCCTCTCATTCTCTCTTTCTCCTCTCATTCTCTCTTTCTCTCTCTCTCTCTTCTCTCATTCTCTCTCTCGCCTCTCCCTTCATTCTCTCTCTTTCTCTCCTCTCTTTTTCTCTCTCTTTCTCTCTCGCTCTCTCTCCTTATTCAGCTCCCAGTACTCATTTGGTTACTCTGTGATGGGCGGCTAAGAGCAGGGTATTATATTCTAAGCTGCCCCCCAATGCATCATGGTCCCCTCAATTTTCACACATCTGATTGGATGTTGAAGATGAGCAGGGTTAGACCTACTAAGTCAAGCAGCACCACGGAGGAAAGGCTTTTTTTCACCCGACCATGAAATAGTCATTACCCAGAAACCCCCGTTCAGAAACACCCCGGACTCTCCATCTTCATGTTCTGCTCATATGTTAGCTATTGAAACCCTTCTGCTAATTACAATGTCTTAAATGGGTTAGCCAAGCTGACAACCGTGTCTCTAGGTCATTCATAAATCCATGTTCCATTCTAATAAGACTACATTGCGTTGTGTTTTAGTCGTAGGGCCGGGCTTCCCTTGAAATGCTGAATTTTGCTGTACCTGTATTTTACTCAACATTTACGTCAAGGCTTCCTGTTGACAATGTTTTGATGGGGAATCTCTTTAAAGGTGGAATCTTTGTTTCTCCATAGATGATGTTGAAACTCTTTGATCATGTTTCATCTCAAATTAATTGGCTCTAGAAAATGAGGAACAAGATACTGTACATTTAAATGAGGTCTTCTCTGGGCACTAATTAAAAGGAGAATCCCTGCCTTAGTGGACCAAACAAGGTGACCTGTGGACCCCAATTAAACAAGTTATTTTTAGAACGACCACCCCGTTTCCCTCTGGTTTCTGTTGAACCTGGGTTGAATCCGGGTGTGCTGGGTCTTCGGTGTAAAAACCCCACCATACCCATGCAGAGCTGGACAGAAGTACATTTCCTAGAAAGATGGTACTTTTCCTCCTAATGTGAGTCTTTCAATCCGTTTTTTCATCGATGCTCCTCCCATACGCCCATAGTCTATCTCTCTCTCTCCCTGTCTCCCTCGTTCTCTCTCCTCTATCTGTCTCCCTCATTCTCTCTCCTCTATCTGTCTCCCTTGTTCTCTCTCCTCTATCTCTCTCTCTCTCCCCGTCTCCCTCGTTCTCTCTCCTCTATCTGTCTCCCTTGTTCTCTCTCCTCTATCTCTCTCTCTCTCCCCGTCTCCCTCGTTCTCTCTCCTCTCTCTCTCTCTCTCCCTGTCTCCCTCGTTCTCTCTCCTCTATCTCTCTCTCTCCCTGTCGCCCTCGTTCTCTCTCCTCTATCTCTCTCTCTCCCTGTCGCCCTCGTTCTCTCTCCTCTATCTCGCTCTCTCCCTGTCTCCCTTGTTCTCTCCTATCTCTCCTCTCCCTGTCTCCCTTGTTCTCTCTCCTCTATCTCTCTCTCTCTCTCCCTGTCTCTCTCTCTCTCTCTCCCTGTCTCCCTTGTTCTCTCTCCTGTCTCCCTTGTTCTCTCTCTTCTCTCTCTCCGTCTCCCTCGTTCCCTCTGTCTCTCTTATACTCTCTCCTGCTCTCTCCCTCTCTCTCAAGCTACTCCTTCCCTCTCTCTAACAAAAGTCAATTAACCCTCAGTTTGAACTGAGAGAAAAAGAGAGCGAGAGAGATTGTGTTGAGTCAGTCAATGGGTTCATTAGAAGGCCTGTGTGCTTGCTGCCTGCCTGGCTGGCTGTTGGCCTTGCCAACTTATTGTCTCTGTCTCTTTTTTGGCTGCAGGTGAACACAAGGCCCAATGACTGTTCCCCCGCCGCCATCGGCTCTATGCCCAACAATAGGTGAGGAGTCTGGAGGGTTAAGGCCCAACGGCCTCTGGGTGGATGGAGGAGGGATGGATGGATGGGGGAATGTATGGAAATGCCGGTGGATGGATAGATGGGTGAATGAGTGCGTTGGTGGATGGATAGATGGGTGAATGAGTGTGTTGGTGGATGGATAGATGGGTGAATGAGTGCGTTGGTGGATGGATAGATGGGTGAATGAGTGCGTTGGTGGATGGATAGATGGGTGAATGAGTGCGTTGGTGGATGGATAGATTGGTGAATGAGTGTGTTGGTGGATGGATAGATGGGTGAATGAGTGCGTTGGTGGATGGATAGATTGGTGAATGAGTGTGTTGGTGGATGGATAGATGGGTGAATGAGTGTGTTGGTGGATGGATAGATGGGTGAATGAGTGCGTTGGTGGATGGATAGATGGGTGAATGAGTGCGTTGGTGGATGGATAGATTGGTGAATGAGTGTGTTGGTGGATGGATAGATGGGTGAATGAGTGTGTTGGTGGATGGATAGATGGGTGAATGAGTGCGTTGGTGGATGGATAGATGGGTGAATGAGTGCGTTGGTGGATGGATAGATGGGTGAATGAGTGCGTTGGTGGATGGATAGATGGGTAAATGAGTGTGTTGGTGGATGGGTGAATGAGTGCGTTGGTGGATGGATAGATTGGTGAATGAGTGTGTTGGTGGATGGATAGATGGGTGAATGAGTGTGTTGGTGGATGGATAGATGGGTGAATGAGTGTGTTGGTGGATGGATAGATGGGTGAATGAGTGTGTTGGTGGATGGGTGAATGAGTGCGTTGGTGGATGGATAGATTGGTGAATGAGTGTGTTGGTGGATGGATAGATGGGTGAATGAGTGCGTTGGTGGATGGATAGATGGGTGAATGAGTGCGTTGGTGGATGGATAGATGGGTGAATGAGTGCGTTGGTGGATGGATAGATGGGTAAATGAGTGTGTTGGTGGATGGATAGATGGGTGAATGAGTGTGTTGGTGGATGGGTGAATGAGTGCGTTGGTGGATGGATAGATTGGTGAATGAGTGTGTTGGTGGATGGATAGATGGGTGAATGAGTGTGTTGGTGGATGGATAGATGGGTGAATGAGTGTGTTGGTGGATGGATAGATGGGTGAATGAGTGCGTTGGTGGATGGATAGATGGGTGAATGAGTGCGTTGGTGGATGGATAGATGGGTGAATGAGTGCGTTGGTGGATGGATAGATGGGTGAATGAGTGCGTTGGTGGATGGATAGATGGGTGAATGAGTGCGTTGGTGGATGGATAGATGGGTGAATGAGTGTGTTGGTGGATGGATAGATGGGGGAATGAGTGTGTTGGTGGATGGATAGATGGGTGAATGAGTGTGTTGGTGGATGGGTGAATGAGTGCGTTGGTGGATGGATAGATTGGTGAATGAGTGCGTTGGTGGATGGATAGATTGGTGAATGAGTGCGTTGGTGGATGGATAGATGGGTGAATGAGTGCGTTGGTGGATGGATAGATGGGTGAATGAGTGTGTTGGTGGATGGATCGATGGGTGAATGAGTGTGTTGGTGGATGGGTGAATGAGTGTGTTGGTGGATGGATAGATGGGTGAATGAGTGTGTTGGTGGATGGATAGATGGGTGAATGAGTGTGTTGGTGGATGGATAGATGGGTGAATGAGTGCGTTGGTGGATGGATAGATGGGTGAATGAGTGCGTTGGTGGATGGATAGATGATTGTGCTTCTCAGATAGACAGTGTTTTTGAATATCTTGGTATCTATGTACAGTGCCAGTCAAGTTTGGACAGAACTATTCATTCAAAGGTTTTTCTTTATTTTTCTACATTGTAGAATAATAGTGAAGACATCATGAAATAACACATATGGAATCATATGTTAAACATTCTTCAAAGCAGCCACCCTTTGCCTTTCTCTTTGCTTATTTGAGCTGTTCTTGCCATACTATGGACTTGGTATTTTACCAAATAGGGCTACCTTCTGTACCTACAAATTCCACAAATGAACTTAACAAGGCACACCTGTTAATTGAAATGCATTCCAGGTAACTACCTCATGAAGCTGGTTGAGAGAATGCCAAAAATGTGCAAAGCTGTAATTCTTGCACATTTTTGGCATTCTCTCAACCAGCTTCATGAGGTAGTCGCCTGGAATGCATTTCAATTAACAGGTGTGCCTTAAATTCATTTGTGGAATTTCTTTCCTCCTCAATGTATTTGAGCCAATCAGTTGTGTTGTGACAAGTTAGGGGTGGTGTACAGAAGGTAGCCAAGTCCATATTAGCAAGAACAGCTCAAATAGGCAAAGAGAAACGAGAGTCCGTCATTACTTTAAGACATGAAGGTCAGTCAATCTGGAAAATTTCAAGAACTTTTAAAGTTTCTTCAATTGCAGTCACCAAAACTATCAAGCGCTATGATGAAACTGGCTCTCATGAGGACTGCCACAGGAAAGGAAGACCCAGAGTTACCTCTGCTGCAGAGTATACATTCATTAGAGTTACCAGTCTCAGAAATTGCAGCCCAAATAAATGCTTCACAGAGTTTAAGTAACAGACACATCTCAACATCAACTGTTCAGAGGAGATTGTGTGAATCAGTCCTTCATGGTCGAATTTCTGCAAAGAAACCAGTACTAAAGGACGCCAATAAGAAGAGACTTGCTTGGTCCAAGAAACACGAGCAATGGACATTAGACTGGTGGACATATGTCTGTTGGTCTGATGAGTCCAAATTTGAGATTTTTGTTTCCAACAGCTGTGTCTTTGTGAGATGGAGAGTAGGTTAATGTATGATCTCCGCATGTGTGGTTCCCACCGTGAAGCATGGAGGAGGAGGTGTGATGGTGTGGGTGTTCTTTTGCTGGTGGCACTGTCAGTGATTTATATAGAATTCAAGGCACACTTAACCAGCATGGCTACCACAGCATTCTGCAGCGATATGCCATCCCATCTGGTTTGCGCTTAGTGGGACTATCATTTGTTTTTCAACAGGGCAATGACCCAACACACCTCCAGGCTGTGTAAGGGGCATTTGACCAAGAATGAGAGTGATTGAGTGCTGCATCAGATGACCTGGCCTCCACAATCACCCGACCTCAACCCAATTGAGATGGTTTGGGATGAGTTGGACTGCAGAGTAAAGGAAAAGCAGCCAACAAGTGCTCAGCATATGTGGGAATTCATTCGAGACTGTTGGAAAAGCATTCCAGATGAAGCTGGTTAAGAGAATGCCAAGAGTGTGCAAAGCTGTCGTCAAGGCAAAGGGTGGCTACTTTGAAGAACACTTTTTTTTTTTTGGTTACTGCATGATTCCATATGTGATATTTAATAGTTTGGACGTCTTCACTATTATTCTACAATGTAGAAAGAAAAGAAAAGGCTGAGAATGAGCAGGTGTGTCCAGACTTTTGACTGCTACTGGAGACTATAGTGTAGACATCACACCTTTGCTCTGTAGCCTGTGTCTTTTGACTGAACCCAGATGTTGTCATTTTTCAGTCCCAGTCTAAAGAAGTCCTCCGCAGAGCTAAAGAAGATTTTGACTAATGGACAGGTATTGTATTTCTCCCCCTTTTGAACTAACACACATGTGTCCCCAACGGCTGTCCTCAGGGCCTTGGCCTGCATCCTGTTAGTCCCTGTCCTCAGGGCCTTGGCCTGCACCCTGTTAGTCCCTGTCCTCAGGGCCTTGGCTTGCACCCTGTTAGTCCCTGTCCTCAGGGCCTTGGCCTGCACCCTGTTAGTCCCTGTCCTCAGGGCCTTGGCCTGCACCCTGTAACATCCTGTAATAGAAGACACATCATGTCCCTGTTTTCAGGACCTTGGTCTGCACCCTGTTAGTCCCTGTCCTCAGGACCTTGGTCTGCACCCTGTTAGTCCCTGTCCTCAGGACCTTGGCCTGCACCCTGTTAGATCCTGTTATATAAGACACATCATGTCCCTGTCCTCAGGACCTTGGTCTGCACCCTGTTAGTCCCTGTCCTCAGGACCTTGGTCTGCACCCTGTTAGTCCCTGTCCTCAGGGCCTTGGCCTGCACCCTGTTAGTCCCTGTCCTCAGGGCCTTGGCTTGCACCCTGTTAGTCCCTGTCCTCAGGGCCTTGGCCTGCACCCTGTTAGTCCCTGTCCTCAGGGCCTTGGCCTGCACCCTGTAACATCCTGTAATAGAAGACACATCATGTCCCTGTTTTCAGGACCTTGGTCTGCACCCTGTTAGTCCCTGTCCTCAGGACCTTGGTCTGCACCCTGTTAGTCCCTGTCCTCAGGACCTTGGCCTGCACCCTGTTAGATCCTGTTATATAAGACACATCATGTCCCTGTCCTCAGGACCTTGGTCTGCACCCTGTTAGTCCCTGTCCTCAGGACCTTGGTCTGCACCCTGTTAGTCCCTGTCCTCAGGGCCTTGGCCTGCACCCTGTTAGTCCCTGTCCTCAGGGCCTTGGCCTGCACCCTGTAACATCCTGTAATAGAAGACACATCATGTCCTTGTCCTCAGGACCTTGGTCTGCACCCTGTTAGTCCCTGTCCTCAGGACCTTGGTCTGCACCCTGTTAGTCCCTGTCCTCAGGACCTTGGCCTGCACCCTGTTAGATCCTGTTATATAAGACACATCATGTCCCTGTCCTCAGGACCTTGGTCTGCACCCTGTTAGTCCCTGTCCTCAGGACCTTGGTCTGCACCCTGTTAGTCCCTGTCCTCAGGACCTTGGCCTGCACCCTGTTAGATCCTGTTATAGAAGACACATCATTTCCCTGTTAGTGAGTGTCTGGTCCTGTTATAGAAGACACATCATGTCCCTGTTAGTGAGTGTTGTCCTGTTATAGAAGACACATCATGTCCCTGTTATAGAAGACACATCATGTCCCTGTTAGTGAGTGTTATAGAAGACACATCATGTCCCTGTTAGTGAGTGTCTGGTCCTGTTATAGAAGACACATCATGTCCCTGTTAGTGAGTGTCTGGTCCTGTTATAGAAAACACTTCATGTCCCTGTTAGTGAGTGTCTGGTCCTGTTATTGAAGACACATCATGTCCCTGTTAGTGAGTGTCTGGTCCTGTTATAGAAGACACATCATGTCCCTGTTAGTGAGCGTCTGGTCCTGTTATAGAAGACACATCATGTCCCTGTTAGTGAGTGTCTGGTCCTGTTATAGAAGACACATCATGTCCCTGTTAGTGAGTGTCTGGTCCTGTTATAGAAGACACATCATGTCCCTGTTAGTGAGTGTTGTCCTGTTATAGAAGACACATCATGTCCCTGTTAGTGAGTGTCTGGTCCTGTTATAGAAGACACATCATGTCCCTGTTAGTGAGTGTCTGGTCCTGTTATAGAAGACACTTCATGTCCCTGTTAGTGAGTGTTATAGAAGACACATCATGTCCCTGTTAGTGAGTGTCTGGTCCTGTTATAGAAGACACATCATGTCCCTGTTAGTGAGTGTCTGGTCCTGTTATAGAAGACACTTCATGTCCCTGTTAGTGAGTGTTATAGAAGACACATCATGTCCCTGTTAGTGAGTGTCTGGTCCTGTTATAGAAGACACTTCATGTCCCTGTTAGTGAGTGTCTGGTCCTGTTATAGAAGACACATCATGTCCCTGTTAGTGAGTGTCTGGTCCTGTTATAGAAGACACATCATGTCCCTGTTATAGAAGACACTTCATGTCCCTGTTAGTGAGTGTCTGGTCCTGTTATAGAAGACACATCATGTCCCTGTTAGTGAGTGTCTGGTCCTGTTATAGAAGACACATCATGTCCCTGTTAGTGAGTGTCTGGTTCTGTTATAGAAGACACATCATGTCTCTGTTAGTGAGTGTCTGGTCCTGTTATAGAAGATACATCATGTCCCTGTTAGTGAGTGTCTGGTCCTGTTATAGAAGACACATCATGTCCCTGTTAGTGAGTGTCTGGTCCTGTTATAGAAGACACATCATGTCCCTGTTAGTGAGCGTCTGGTCCTGTTATAGAAGACACATCATGTCCCTGTTAGTGAGTGTCTGGTCCTGTTATAGAAGACACATCATGTCCCTGTTAGTGAGTGTTGTCCTGTTATAGAAGACACATCATGTCCCTGTTAGTGAGTGTCTGGTCCTGTTATAGAAGACACATCATGTCCCTGTTAGTGAGTGTCTGGTCCTGTTATAGAAGACACATCATGTCCCTGTTAGTGAGTGTTGTCCTGTTATAGAAGACACATCATGTCCCTGTTAGTGAGTGTCTGGTCCTGTTATAGAAGACACATCATGTCCCTGTTATAGAAGACACATCATGTCCCTGTTACTGAGTGTCTGGTCCTGTTATAGAAGACATATCATGTCCCTGTTAGTGAGTGTCTGGTCCTGTTATAGAAGACACATCATGTCCCTGTTAGTGAGCGTTGTCCTGTTATAGAAGACATTTCATGTCCCTGCTACTGAGTGGCCGTTCATTGATTTCCTCTGAAAGCTGCTGCTCACTTCCTGTTTCACCGCCTGCCCCGGTCGACATCTTTATCCTGACCTACTGGATAGATATTCATTGTCTTAGCTGAGCGCTGTTGCCTAGGACACACTCACACACGTAAGGCCAGGCAAAGTGTGTCAAGCAGACAATTAAGCCCAGCCACTTCCCCGATGTCGCCTGTAACACATTGGTCTAATGGAGCCATACCCCTCTCTCCCTCTCTGTCTCTGTCACCTGTAACACATTGGTCTAATGGAGCCATACCCCCTCTCTCCCTCTCTGTCTCTGTCACCTGTAACACATTGGTCTAATGGAGCCAAACGCCCTCTCTCCCTCTCTCTCTCCCTCTCTGTCTCTGTCTCTGTCACCTGTAACATTTTGGTCTAATGGAGCCATACCCCCTCTCTCTCTCCCTCTCTGTCTCTGTCTCTGTCACCTGTAACACATTGGTCTAATGGAGCCATACCCCCTCTCTCCCTCTGTCTCTGTCACCTGTAACACATTGGTCTAATGGAGCCATACACCCTCTCTCCCTCTCTCTCTCCCTCTCTGTCTCTGTCTCTGTCACCTGTAACACATTGGTCTAATGGAGCCATACCCCCTCTCTCCCTCTCTCTCTCCCTCTCTGTCTCTGTCTCTGACACCTGACAAGTATCTCCCCCCTCCTGCTCTCTCTCTCTCTGTCTCTGACACCTGACAAGTATCTCCCCCCTCCTGCTCTCTCTGTCTCTGACACTTGACAAGTATCTCCCCCTCCTGCTCTCTCTCTCTCTGTCTCTGACACCTGACAAGTATCTCCCCCCTCCTGCTCTCTCTGTCTCTGACACCTGACAAGTATCTCCCCCCTCCTGCTCTCTCTGTCTCTCTGTCTCTGACACCTGACAAGTATCTCCCCCCTCCTGCTCTCTCTGTCTCTGTCTCTGACACCTGTAAAGTATCTCCCCCCTCCTGCTCTCTCTGTCTCTCTGTCTCTGACACCTGACAAGTATCTCCCCCCTCCTGCTCTCTCTCTCTCTGTCACCTGACAAGTATCTCCCCCCTCCTGCTCTCTCTCTCTCTGTCTCTGACACCTGACAAGTATCCCCCCCTCCTGCTCTCTCCCTCTCTCTCTCTGTCAATTCAATTCAATTCAATTCAAGGGCTTTATTGGCATGGGAAACATGTGTTAACATTGCCAAAGCAAGTGAGGTAGACAACATACAAAGTGAAAATATAAAGTGAAAAACAACAAAAATTAACAGTAAACATTACACATACAGAGGTTTCAAAACAGTAAAGACATTACAAATGTCATATTATATATATATATACAGTGTTTTAACAATGTACAAATGGTTAAAGGACACAAGATAAAATAAATAAGCATAAATATGGGTTGTATTTACAATGGTGTGTGTTCTTCACTGGTTGCCCTTTTCTCGTGGCAACAGGTCACAGGTCACTGTCTCTGACACCTGACAAGTATCTCCCCCCTCCTGCTCTCTCTGTCACCTGACAAGTATCCCCCCTCCTGCTCTCTCTGTCTCTGTCACCTGACAAGTATCTCCCCCCTCCTGCTCTCTCTGTCTCTGTCTCTGACACCTGATAAGTATCTCCCCCCTCCTGCTCTCTCTGTCTCTGTCTCTGTCACCTGACAAGTATCCCCCGCTCCTGCTCTCTCTGTCTCTGTCACCTGACAAGTATCTCCCCCCTCCTGCTCTCTCTGTCTCTGTCTCTGACACCTGATAAGTATCTCCCCCCTCCTGCTCTCTCTGTCTCTGTCTCTGACACCTGACAAGTATCCCCACCTCCTGCTCTCTCTGTCTCTGTCTCTGTCACCTGACAAGTATCCCCACCTCCTGCTCTGTCTCTGTCTCTGTCTCTGACACCTGACAAGTATCCCCACCTCCTGCCCTCTCTCTCTCTCTCTCTCTCTCTGACACCTGACAAGTGTCTCACCCTCCTCCCATGTAACCCAATCAATGGGGCTGAATTGGAGTAGGTGGTGGTGGTGCTGGGTCATTTTTAACCCCCAGTGTAGCCCCTTTCCCCCTGGCCAAAATGAACCTTGACAGCAGGCCATTGACTTGATATCATGCTGGTCTCAGCAGCACAAACAAGCATCTGCCCACACAATCAGGCTATTGACAAGCCTGCTAGCCAGGACCAGCCTCTACCCCATCCACCCAAACAGATGTCTCTATCTAATACAGGTTATGAGATATAAATATTTATCTGATAGCTGTCATGGGGTTTAAATGGGACGGGTGTTGGAGATTGGGGGGTTGTTGTAGGTATTGATGAAGTGACAAGGGTCACGCCAGCCGAGGACGTGTCTTTATTAGGCTATAGACTTTATAAAAAAGGCTGGAACTGAGCCCGTGTCCTCACTCACAACCGAGCTGGTAAACGGGGATGGCTCGGGGGTTGTTTCAGTGTGTTTTGTCCTGAAGCAGAGCAGAATGTGTGTATAAGGGATGGCTCGGGGGTTGTTTCAGTGTGTTTTGTCCTGAAGCAGAGCAGAATGTGTGTATAAGGGATGGCTCGGGGGTTGTTTCAGTGTGTTTTGTCCTGAAGCAGAGCAGAATGTGTGTATAAGGGATGGCTCGGGGGTTGTTTCAGCGTGTTTTGTCCTGAAGCAGAGCAGAATGTGTGTATAAGGGATGGCTCGGGGGTTGTTTCAGTGTGTTTTGTCCTGAAGCAGAGCAGAATGTGTGTATAAGGGATGGCTCGGGGGTTGTTTCAGCGTGTTTTGTCCTGAAGCAGAGCAGAATGTGTGTATAAGGGATGGCTCGGGGGTTGTTTCAGCGTGTTTTGTCCTGAAGCAGAGCAGAATGTGTGTATAAGGGATGGCTCGGGGGTTGTTTCAGCGCGTTTTGTCCTGAAGCAGAGCAGAATGTGTGTATAAGGGATGGCTCGGGGGTTGTTTCAGCGTGTTTTGTCCTGAAGCAGAGCAGAATGTGTGTATAAGGGATGGCTCGGGGGTTGTTTCAGCGTGTTTTGTCCTGAAGCAGAGCAGAATGTGTGTATAAGGTTGATACATAATATTCTGATGGAAACAGACCATTGTATGCGTATGAATTACCAGGCTCTTCGTTAAAACACTCACGACAGGTGTGATGGAGAAAGATCATCTTCTGTAAGATTTCAGAAATGTCGACAAAACTAAATGTGTTGGACAAGAGCGGATCATTTTAGTGAAATAGATTCTGCTTCATATTTGGGTGGAGATGCTCCTGTATTGCTAGAACAACATCATGTTGTGGTGCTGTGTGCTCCTTTCCCGCTACGACCTGGAAAAGCAGGAAGTGTTTATTTGACTACAGGTGAAATAAGTTATGATGAACTTCTCAAGGTGGAGAATGTGCGGTGATGAGCTTGATGCTAATTTCCAGGAAATAGGCCTATCTGGGATATTAATTTCCAGTATATAAGGCCTATCTGGGATATTCATTTCCAGGAAGTAGGCCTATCTGGGATATTCATTTCCAGGAAGTAGGCCTATCTGGGATATTCATTTCCAGGAAATAGGCCTATCTGGGATATTCATTTCCAGGAAATAGGCCTATCTGGGATATTCATTTCCAGGAAATAGGCCTATCTGGGATATTCATTTCCAGGAAATAGGCCTATCTGGGATATTCATTTCCAGGAAATAGGCCTATCTGGGATATTCATTTCCAGGAAATAGGCCTATCTGGGATATTCATTTCCAGGAAATAGGCCTATCTGGGATATTCATTTCCAGGAAATAGGCCTATCTGGGATATTCATTTCCAGGAAATAGGCCTATCTAGAATATTCATTTCCAGGAAATAGGCCTATCTAGGATATTCATTTCCAGGAAATAGGCTTATCTGGGATATTATTTGTAGGCTATGCTGGTGACATCATGGTGCTTGGCTGCCATTTGAAAAATAAATATGATATTTTGTCTCATCGTGAAGCTTATCCACTTTATCTGCCAAGTAAGAATGTGCCAAGACCAGATCACTCTATCTGCCAAGTGAGAATGTGCCAAGACCAGATCAATCTATCTGCCAAGTGAGAATGTGCCAAGACCAGATCACTCTATCTGCCAAGTGAGAATGTGCCAAGACCAGATCGGACGAGTTTGCTCTTTCTCTAAAAACGTTTGTAACAAAACCATCGGTAGAGTTTCAGAGGAGATGGAAGCACATTGATCTGCTGTGTTTCATCTGAAGACGTGTTTTTTAGAAGCACTACGTCATTACAAACGTTTATATTCACAACTAGTCAGTTTGATGGAAACACCTCTGTCAGTGAAATGTCTTTTTGTGTGAATATTAGAATAGTGGCTGGATGGACACCTGGCTGTGATAGTTTATTCCGTGCAGTATACTCTTTTTTGGGGGGGCTAGTAAATGCAGTGTGTGTGTGTGTGTGTGTGTGTGTGTGTGTGTGTGTGTGTGTGTGTTGTAACACCCCCTACCCTCCTCCCATCAGTCTGACAGGAGAAAACTTTCCCCCAGCCTCCCCTCCATGTCACACGAGGCCATGTTATATTACCCCGTTCTGACACCTTTTATCAACACAGGACTGGAACGACGACAGCAAACAAATCATCATTAAACTCTCCATCACTCCTCCCCACCCGCCCCCTACACGCCATTGTCCTTTTAGAAATTGGACAGCAAATGTTGTATTGATCTCGCTCTCTCTTTCCCTCTCTCTCTCTCTCCCCCTCTCTCTCTCCCCCTCTCTCTCTCTCCCCTCTCTCTCTCTCCCCTCTCTCTCTCACCTCTCTCTCTCTCCCCCTCTCTCTCTCCCCCTCTCTCTCTCTCCCCTCTCTCTCTCCCCCTCTCTCTCTCCCCCTCTCTCTCTCTCCCCTCTCTCTCTCTCTCCCCTCTCTCTCTCACCTCTCTCTCTCTCCCCTCTCTCTCTCCCCCTCCCTCTCTCCCTCTGAACTTGGGATGACCTGAATGCCTGTTTCCTTGTTTATGGCCTCCAGTAACATTCCTCTCTCGCTCTCGTTCTCCCTCTCCCTCCCCCTCTCTCTCGCTCTCTCTCTTTCTCTCTCCCTCCCTCTCCCTTCCCCTCTCCCTCTCCCTTCCCCTCTCTCCCTCTACCTGTCTCCCTCTCTCTCTCGCTCTCTCTCGCTCCCTCCCTCTCTCTCTCTCTCCTCCCCCCCGCCTCCCTCCCTCCCTTTCTAAATCTCCATTGACATCTCTATCTTCTATCTCCTATCCTATTAGTATTGATCTCTGTTTGTGCCTCTATAGATCAATGGCCAAGACATACAATACCAGGAGCAGCTTGGCCATGGAAACGGAGGGACCGTGTACAAGTAGGTGCCTGTCTGTACTTTACTGTCGGCCTTCGTGCCAACACTGGTAGGTATAACAATAAGAATGGTGTTGAGAGAAGAGACATGGTGGGAGTATGGGCTTCTCAGTGAAGGGTAGAGAGAAGAGACGTGGTGGGAGTATGGGCTTCTCAGTGAAGGGTAGAGAGAAGAGATGTGGTGGGAGTATGGGCTTCTCAGTGAAGGGTAGAGAGAAGAGACGTGGTGGGAGTATGGGCTTCTCAGTGAAGGGTAGAGAGAAGAGATGTGGTGGGAGTATGGGCTTCTCAGTGAAGGGTAGAGAGAAGAGACGTGGTGGGAGTATGGGCTTCTCAGTGAAGGGTAGAGAGAAGAGACGTGGTGGGAGTATGGGCTTCTCAGTGAAGGGTAGAGAGAAGAGACGTGGTGGGAGTATGGGCTTCTCAGTGAAGGGTAGAGAGAAGAGACGTGGTGGGAGTATGGGCTTCTCAGTGAAGGGTAGAGAGAAGAGACGTGGTGGGAGTATGGGCTTCTCAGTGAAGGGTAGAGAGAAGAGACGTGGTGGGAGTATGGGCTTCTCAGTGAAGGGTAGAGAGAAGAGACGTGGTGGGAGTATGGGCTTCTCAGTGAAGGGTAGAGAGAAGAGATGTGGTGGGAGTATGGGCTTCTCAGTGAAGGGTAGAGAGAAGAGATGTGGTGGGAGTATGGGCTTCTCAGTGAAGGGTAGAGAGAAGAGATGTGGTGGGAGTATGGGCTTCTCAGTGAAGGGTAGAGAGAAGAGACGTGGTGGGAGTATGGGCTTCTCAGTGAAGGGTAGAGAGAAGAGACGTGGTGGGAGTATGGGCTTCTCAGTGAAGGGTAGAGAGAAGAGACGTGGTGGGAGTATGGGCTTCTCAGTGAAGGGTAGAGAGAAGAGACGTGGTGGGAGTATGGGCTTCTCAGTGAAGGGTAGAGAGAAGAGACGTGGTGGGAGTATGGGCTTCTCAGTGAAGGGTAGAGAGAAGAGACGTGGTGGGAGTATGGGCTTCTCAGTGAAGGGTAGAGAGAAGAGACGTGGTGGGAGTATGGGCTTCTCAGTGAAGGGTAGAGAGAAGAGACGTGGTGGGAGTATGGGCTTCTCAGTGAAGGGTAGAGAGAAGAGACGTGGTGGGAGTATGGGCTTCTCAGTGAAGGGTAGAGAGAAGAGACGTGGTGGGAGTATGGGCTTCTCAGTGAAGGGTAGAGAGAAGAGACGTGGTGGGAGTATGGGCTTCTCAGTGAAGGGTAGAACCTGGCCTTTAACAACATGATTTGGGTTACCACTTGACTTCATTAAAGTGTCACTCACCCCCTCACATATACAATCCATGTTACAATCCAGACTTTTACAACTACTAACTTTCTCTTTTTTTTCTCTCTCTCTTTCACCCTATTTCTCTGTTCTTATTTTCTCACCATATCTATCGATCTCTCTCTTTTTCTCTCTCTCTTTCTCTCTCTCTCTCTCTGTCTCTGTCTGTGTCTGTCTGTCTGGATCTCTCTCTGTCTGTTAATCTCTGGTGTCCCTCTGAAATCCATCAGGCTGGTTAGTGTCTGGGGCGCGAGTGGCGATTCAATTTATTTATGTATTTTCTTTACGATGTGAAGGTTGCCAAACGTATGTGGTATTGATCTGGTATGAGAGTGATTGTCCCTCTGGACCATACAGCATGTTACCTGGAGAGAAGACTCTCCTCCCAAATCACCTGACTGATGTGTTGTCAACACACACACACACACACACACACACACACACACACACACACACACACACAGTCACTGGGGCATTTGGTTCGTCACACTCAAATCTTTCCCCCCCTTATAACTCTCCTTCTCTTCTCTGTCCTCCTCTCCTCCTTCTCTTCTCTGTCCTCCTCCTCCTCTTCTCTGTCCTCCTCTTCTCTGTCCTCCTCTCCTCCTCCTCTCCTCCTCCACTTCTCTTCCCTGTCCTCCTCCTCCCTTCATCTCCTCCTTCTCTTCTCTGTCCTCCTCCTCCCTTCATCTCCTCCTCCTCTTCTCTGTCCTCCTCCTCCCTTCATCTCCTCCTCCTCTTCTCTGTCCTCCTCCTCCCTTCATCTCCTCCTTCTCTTCTCTGTCCTCCTCCTCCCTTAATCTCCTCCTCATCTTCTCTGTCCTCCTCCTCCCTTCATCTCCTCCTCCTCTTCTCTGTCCTCCTCCTCCCTTCATCTCCTCCTCCTCTTCTCTGTCCTCCTCCTCCCTTCATCTCCTCCTCCTCTTCTCTGTCCTCCTCCTCCCTTCATCTCCTCCTCCTCTTCTCTGTCCTCCTCCTCCCTTCATCTCCTCCTCCTCTTCTCTGTCCTCCTCCTCCCTTCATCTCCTCCTCCTCTTCTCTGTCCTCCTCCTCCCTTCATCTCCTCCTTCTCTTCTCTGTCCTCCTCCTCCCTTCATCTCCTCCTCCTCCTTCTCTGTCCTCCTCTCCTCCTTCTCTTCTCTGTCCTCCTTCTCTTCTCTGTCCTCCTCTCCTCCTTCTCTTCTCTGTCCTCCTTCTCTTCTCTGTCCTCCTCTCCTCCTTCTCTTCTCTGTCCTCCTTCTCTTCTCTGTCCTCCTTCTCTTCTCTGTCCTCCTTCTCTTCTCTGTCCTCCTGTTCTCTGTCCTCCTTCTCTTCTCTGTCCTCCTTCTCTTCTCTGTCCTCCTTCTCTTCTCTGTCCTCCTTCTCTTCTCTGTCCTCCTTCTCTGTCCTCCTCTCCCCCTTCTCTTCTGTCCTCTCCTCCTTCTCTTCTGTTCTCCTCTCCTCCTTCTCTTCTCTGTCCTCCTTCTCTTCTCTGTCCTCCTTCTCTTCTCTGTCCTCCTTCTCTTCTCTGTCCTCCTCTCCTCCTTCTCTTCTCTGTCCTCTCCTCCTTCTCTTCTCTGTCCTCCTCTCCTTCTCTTCTCTGTCCTCCTCTCCTCCTTCTCTTCTCTGTCCTCCTTCTCTTCTCTGTCCTCCTTCTCTTCTCTGTCCTCATTCTCTTCTCTGTCCTCCTTCTCTGTCCTCCTCTCCTCCTTCTCTTCTCTGTCCTCCACCTCTCTGTCCTCCTCTCCTCCTTCTCTTCTCTGTCCTTCTCTTCTCTGTCCTCCTCTCCTCCTTCTCTTCTCTGTCCTCCACCTCTCTGTCCACCTCTCTGTCCTCCTCTTCTCTGTCCTCCTCTCCTCCTTATCTTCTGTTCTCCTCTCCTCCTTCTCTTCTCTGTCCTCCTTCTCTTCTCTGTCCTCCTTCTCTTCTCTGTCCTCCTCTTCTCTGTCCTCCTTCTCTTCTCTGTCCTCCTCTTCTCTATCCTCCTCTCCTTCTCTTCTCTGTCCTCCTCTCCTTCTCTTCTCTGTCCTCCTTCTCTTCTCTGTCCTCCTCTCCTCCTCCTCTTCTCTGTCCTCCTCTTCATCTCCTGTTATTGAACTGTTTTATTGAGATAGTGATATTGATCACTTCTCTAACCTTGACTTGACGGAGAGAGAGGCTGTGCTTCTGTCGTCTCTGTCAGAGCTCCTCGTAAATTTCATCCTGAGCAAATCCTGTTTATTTCTTTAACAGTCTAGTTCAGGCTTTTTCCTGTTGTTTTCTTCACGTTTCTTTGGTCGTTTTATTGTGGTGAGGTTGTTTCATTAACTATCTCTTATAGTTGAGGGAGAAAGCGACTGGCTATTCGCTCGGCTTGGTAAATTGTTCCGCTGGGCTGAGGAAAGCCAATATTGCAAACCTCCGACAACTTCTCAGTCAATTGAGCTCAGCAGAAAATCCATCCGGTTCTGTGGCAGATTGTTTTTCTGGTCGGGAGAGAAACTGCTGATCTCATTGTTTTCTCCGCGTGTCCAATTGTTCATGTTAGTTTTGGTTTTGTTATGTTTTCTGTTCGTATTTTTATCAACATGCAAACAAGGCAGCACCTCAAATATTGTACTCGGGCTGTACATTTTACCTGACTGTTTACATAGATGGAGTTGGTTCCTATCAGGCTGTACATTAAACCTGACTGTTTACATAGATGGAGTTGGTTCCTATCAGGCTGTACATTTTACCTGACTGTTTACATAGATGGAGTTGGTTCCTATCAGGCTGTACATTTTACCTGACTGTTTACATAGATGGAGTTGGTTCCTATCAGGCTGTACATTAAACCTGACTGTTTACATAGATGGAGTTGGTTCCTATCAGGCTGTACATTTTACCTGACTGTTTACATAGATGGAGTTGGTTCCTATCAGGCTGTACATTAAACCTGACTGTTTACATAGATGGAGTTGGTTCCTATCAGGTTGTACATTTCACCTGACTGTTTACATAGATGGAGTTGGTTCCTATCAGGCTGTACATTTTACCTGACTGTTTACATAGATGGAGTTGGTTCCTATCAGGCTGTACATTAAACCTGACTGTTTACATAGATGGAGTTGGTTCCTATCAGGCTGTACATTAAACCTGACTGTTTACATAGATGGAGTTGGTTCCTATCAGGCTGTACATTAAACCTGAATGTTTACATAGATGGAGTTGGTTCCTATCAGGCTGTACATTAAACCTGACTGTTTACATAGATGGAGTTGGTTCCTATCAGGCTGTACATTTTACCTGACTGTTTACATAGATGGAGTTGGTTCCTATCAGGCTGTACATTTTACCTGACTGTTTACATAGATGGAGTTGGTTCCTATCAGGCTGTACATTAAACCTGACTGTTTACATAGATGGAGTTGGTTCCTATCAGGTTGTACATTTCACCTGACTGTTTACATAGATGGAGTTGGTTCCTATCAGGCTGTACATTAAACCTGACTGTTTACATAGATGGAGTTGGTTCCTATCAGGCTGTACATTAAACCTGACTGTTTACATAGATGTAGTTGGTTCCTATCAGGCTGTACATTAAACCTGACTGTTTACATAGATGGAGTTGGTTCCTATCAGGCTGTACATTTTACCTGACTGTTTACATAGATGGAGTTGGTTCCTATCAGGCTGTACATTAAACCTGACTGTTTACATAGATGGAGTTGGTTCCTATCAGGCTGTACATTTTACCTGACTGTTTACATAGATGGAGTTGGTTCCTATCAGGCTGTACATTAAACCTGACTGTTTACATAGATGGAGTTGGTTCCTATCAGGTTGTACATTTCACCTGACTGTTTACATAGATGGAGTTGGTTCCTATCAGGCTGTACATTTTACCTGACTGTTTACATAGATGGAGTTGGTTCCTATCAGGCTGTACATTAAACCTGACTGTTTACATAGATGGAGTTGGTTCCTATCAGACTGTACATTAAACCTGACTGTTTACATAGATGGAGTTGGTTCCTATCAGGCTGTACATTTTACCTGACTGTTTACATAGATGGAGTTGGTTCCTATCAGGCTGT
>NW_027261038.1:260000-317500 GCF_045791955.1 Oncorhynchus clarkii lewisi
CACCTGGAGTATTACTGTAAATTGCTTTCTTTAAAAATAATTTGGTGGGCTTCTCTGTTGAGCTTTGTGTTTTGTACTGCTGCTATTATATGTCAGAGTATGAAGTGTTGATAACCCAATGACATACATATTATACACACACACACACACACACACACACACACACACACACACACACACACACACACACACACACACACACAGCCTTATACATACTTACTGCCTCCAGACTGTGGAGGCTAAATTGTCCACCGAATCATCCCCAGCTTCCAATTGGCTCATTCATCCCCCCTCCTCTCCCCTGTAACTATTCCTCAGGTCATTGCTGTAAATGAGAATGTGTTCTCAGTCAACTTAGCTGGTAAAATAAGGGAGAAATAAATAAAAGGCCCCACCCAGTCTCCTCATTTGAAAGTAAATGTTGTAATGTGATCATGGTCTCCTCCGTCTCCCTATTGGCCTGGTTTATATTAAGCTTATCTAGTGTGAATAGATCCACTTAAGGCTCTCCACCTTTTAACCCTTAACCCTGTTTATGACCCACGGCCATTTACACTCAATTGGATGTTGCTGACACCTTGGCTCTCCTCTGTGTCTCTGACCCGGTGATCCATCAATGTTGTCCCTTGTTGTTGCATTACTTTCTACGCTCCCTCTCTGAGGTTCAGCCTGTCCTACGAGGTTATAAATAACTAGTGTAGGGACAGGTGGCCATTCCGTGCCTGATGGACCTGCGCAATTAGAACAAGCACATTTACATGCAGTTACATCCACTTAGACACCGGCGTGGCCCTTCCCAAAGTCCCCCAGCCTAGTTGTTTTCTTATTGATCTCTCCCATTGATTTAGATGTGGGGAGCAGGGACATTTCTGCCTGTTCATTTGTTAGTTGGTTACTGTGTCTTAAGCTGCAGGCCATAAAGTAGGGTTGAAGTGCCTGGTCTGTTTAGCACCTGAACACGTTAAGGTTTATTTAAGCTCTTTATTTAAACCTCTGTTTCCTTTCTCTCCTTTCTCTCCAGTCACTTTTCCTTCCCTCTGTCTCCTCTGTCTGCTTTGCCTTCCCTCCGTCACCTCTGTCTCTGCTTTTCCTTCCCTCTGTCTCCTCTGTCTGCTTTGCCTTCCCTTCGTCACCTCTCTCTCTGCTTTTCCTTCCTTCCCTCCGTCACCTCTGTCTCTGCTTTTCCTTCCCTCTGTCACCTCTGTCTCTGCTTTTCCTTCCCTCCCTCCGTCACCTCTGTCTTTGCTTTTCGTTCCTTCCCTCCGTCACCTCTGTCTCTGCTTTTCCTTCCTTCCCTCCGTCACCTCTGTCTCTGCTTTTCCTTCCCTCTGTCACCTCTGTCTCAGTTTTTCCTTCCCTCCCTCCGTCACCTCTGTCTTTGCTTTTCCTTCCTTCCCTCCGTCACCTCTGTCTCTGCTTTTCCTTCCTTCCCTCCGTCACCTCTGTCTCTGCTTTTCCTTCCTTCCGTCTCCTCTGTCTCTGCTTTTCCTTCCCTTCGTCACCTCTCTCTCTGCTTTTCCTTCCTTCCCTCCGTCACCTCTGTCTCTGCTTTTCCTTCCCTTCGTCACCTCTCTCTGCTTTTCCTTCCTTCCCTTCGTCACCTCTCTCTCTGCTTTTCCTTCCTTCCCTCCGTCTCCTCTGTCTCTGCTTTTCCTTCCCTCCGTCACCTCTGTCTCTGCTTTTCCTTCCTTCCCTCCGTCACCTCTGTCTCTGGTTTTAGTGGTCTCGGGTGACTGGGAAACTGACACCACTGATAACCTATGTTTATATTCATAGTTGTGGGTCTGTGTAATGTCCTCATCTTTGTGAGTTTGTAGTGGTGCGGTCGTACCGGCTAGCCTCTTCATCTGTAGAGCAATGTACTCTCTTAACTTAGGTAGGTCGCTCTCTGTTTGGCAGTCGTTCTGGTCGGGCCGTCTCAGGTGAGGGTGTCTGGCTAGAAGAGAGGTCGCCTTGCCTGCCACCCCTGTGGCACTGTAAACCAACCGTTCCGGCCCTGACCGCCCGCCCGGGGGCCGCTTTAGAGAGAGCCAGCCAGGCCCATGAATACTGCATGGTGGAGCTTTTATTACACCAGGGGCTGGAGTGTAAATAAGATCCAGGCAATGGGGCACGTTTACTGGGGTCAGGACGGGGGGAAGAGGGGGTGGGGACGGGCGGCTGGGTAACCTTGCTCCCAGGTCCTCTAGTCACCAGGCCTGTCACTGTAACTCACCGGTGGAGGGTTGGCCCTGAGGGGGGGGGTCAAGGACAGTGGATCTACTGGGCCCATTACATTACAGGCTGCATGGAGGATAGAGACCGGAGATAGACTACTCACCCGCTCTAACAGTGAGGTTGTACTGTCGTCGTGTCATCACTCTGTTGGGGAGTAGAGGAAGAACATCAGGCTACTAAAATGCCTGGTATAAGTGACACACTCATCCTGAGGGGTCTGTTAGCTCACCTGTTAGATTTAAATGTGATCTTGTATCTTCACAACGACTGTTGTTATGGTTCATCTGCTTGTCCCCTAGTTTCCCCGGTTCATTAGTATTGTCCCCTAGTTTCCCCGGTTCATTAGTATTGTCCCCTAGTTTCCCCGGTTCATTAGTATTGTCCCCTAGTTTCCCCGGTTCATTAGTATTGTCCCCTAGTTTCCCCGGTTCATTAGTATTGTCCCCTAGTTTCCCCGGTTCATTAGTATTGTCCCCTAGTTTACCCGGTTCATTAGTATTGTCCCCTAGTTTCCCCGGTTCATTAGTATTGTCCCCTAGTTTCCCCGGTTCATTAGTATTGTCCCCTAGTTTCCCCGGTTCATTAGTATTGTCCCCTAGTTTCCCCGGTTCATTAGTATTGTCCCCTAGTTTCCCCGGTTCATCTGCTTGTCCCCTAGTTTCCCCGGTTCATTAGTATTGTCCCCTAGTTTCCCCGGTTCATTAGTATTGTCCCCTAGTTTCCCCGGTTCATTAGTGACAGAGTGGTGCAGACGTGAGAAAAGAGGTTATCCTCCAAAACACGTCATCGTAAAGAAACAATCTTCCTGAGTGAGTCAGCAGGTTTTTTTTTCTGTGCACCTGAACATGTTCAGCATGATAAAATACTGATCATTTGCTCTGTTCGTTGGCTACACACAGAATCAGTCCAATCACTACTTAACATCTCTGGCTCTCCGCTCCGGTCTCAATTAACGTCTTCCTCTTGTCTTAATTAAGGACCAGTAGTCGTGTTTAATTGATATTGATTGTAGCTTAAAGGAGGAGTAACGCATCAAAACGAAAAGGTGAAAGTACGCCTCAAATACACTGAGGCCTTTTACAGACCTAAAGGAGAGTTCACTAGATAACATCCACGGGTGTGAGGAGTGGTAGCCGTTCATACGAAGGACCTGTGTTCGATGCATTATCATGCCTTCGTGCATTTAAGACTCAGCTGTAATTAGGACCCCAGTACCTGACATAAATGCTTATAGTAAACCTTATGATACAAAGTTGTTACATGTAAAGCTAAAACCAAGTTTAAAAACTCCATTGTCATGAAGTATCTAAGTAGAAACAGTATGTCGGTGTGTCCAGCGCCCGGCCTACGAGGGATATAGTCTGTTTGTCCTGACTGGGGGGTCAGACGACCCAGACTAGACACTAAGAGGTGTTATTAATTAAAGGACCAGTTTAGAGGTGCAACACGATCCTCCTATCTACCACGCATTAATCACACACCCTGGTCTGAGCTCATACACGCCGGCCTACCCTGTTGACAGGTGAAACCTCGGGAGGTATCCAGTATACCTGGCTGTCGTAAACAAACTGGTGAACTGGGCTGGTGACGTACGCCCTCCCTGTGGCCCTCACCCCCGGCAGCTGTTCTACGGGGACAAGAGGATTGGATGTTGAGACATTGGGGCTTTTGGTAAACCGACCCTCTTGGCCGGTAACTAAACCCGCCGGTGGGCATTAAGGAGTTTCATAATTAAATCATCAAGGTCGTCTAGGCCAGCCGGCGCTCCTCGGCTGTTTGGTTTACCTGCCACCTGAAACCTGTCTGGAGAACTGTGACGATACAGGACTGACTGGGCTCAATGGACAAGTGTCATGAAGGCTATTGTTTTGACCTCTGACCTTTTTTAATGATGGAAATGCTGTTAGACTAAGAGACATGTTGTCATGCTCATTTGGTTTCTACGGTTTCCTTTAGGACAACACCCCTTTCGTCATGTTCTAACTCTCCAACTAGGAAAATAGTGGCTGATTTGAATAAGCATGTTTAGTCTGGACCTCTACTGGGGGCGGCAGGGGAGCCTACTGGTCAGAGCGTTGGACTAACCGGAAGGTTGCATGTTTAGTCTGGACCTCTACTGGGGGCGGCAGGGGAGCCTAGTGGTCAGAGCGTTGGACTAGTAACCGGAAGGTTGCAAGATCAAACCCCCGAGCTGACCAGGTACAAATCTGTCGTTCTGCCCCTGAACAGGCAGTTAACCCACTAGGCCGTCATTGAAAATAAGAATGTGTTCTTAACTGACTTGCCTAGTTAAATAAAGGTTAAATAAATAGATAAATAAAATACTGTATGTCCATTCTGAATGTAGTGATGTTCTCCCAAGTCCTTTTCCACTCAACATATTTTCATTCACATGATGACTTTAGAGGCCCGGATGAATGAACACTAACAGGGGTGTTTTAATGTGTGAAATAGTTTAGTAGGGACTTTTCTGAAGCTCTGGCTTACTCTTCGTTGGGCTATGTTAATGTGTCCTCTCGTTCTCTCCCACAGAGCGTACCATCTTCTCGGCAACAGAGTGTTGGCGGTGAAGGTGAGATCAACAGCTGTACTGCTGTAGCCTTTTCCTGGGCACCTCTCCTTTTACCAAATCACGTTCAACTAGTCTTCTTCTGTATCTCTACCTCTGTCCTTCCCCCTCCCTCGTTCATTTTCTATGCTTCTCTACCTCTGTCCTTTCCCCCTCCCTCTTTCATTTTCTATGCTTCTCTACCTCTGTCCTTCCCCCCTCCCTCTTTCATTTTCTATGCTTCTCTACCTCTGTCCTTCCCCCTCCCTCTTTCATTTTCTATGCTTCTCTACCTCTGTCCTTTCCCCCTCCCTCTTTCATTTTCTATGCTTCTCTACCTCTGTCCTTTCCCCCTCCCTCTTTCATTTTCTATGCTTCTCTACCTCTGTCCTTTCCCCCTCCCTCTTTCATTTTCTATGCTTCTCTACCTCTGTCCTTTCCCCCTCCCTCTTTCATTTTCTATGCTTCTCTACCTCTGTCCTTTCCCCCTCCTTCTTTCATTTTCTATGCTTCTCTACCTCTGTCCTTTCCCCCTCCCTCTTTCATTTTCTATGCTTCTCTACCTCTGTCCTTTCCCCCTCCCTCTTTCATTTTCTATGCTTCTCAACCTCTGTCCTTTCCCCCTCCCTCTTTCATTTTCTATGCTTCTCTACCTCTGTCCTTTCCCCCTCCCTCTTTCATTTTCTATGCTTCTCTACCTCTGTCCTTCCCCCCTCCCTCTTTCATTTTCTATGCTTCTCTACCTCTGTCCTTCCCCCTCCCTCTTTCATTTTCTATGCTTCTCTACCTCTGTCCTTTCCCCCTCCCTCTTTCATTTTCTATGCTTCTCTACCTCTGTCCTTTCCCCCTCCCTCTTTCATTTTCTATGCTTCTCTACCTCTGTCCTTTCCCCCTCCCTCTTTCATTTTCTATGCTTCTCTACCTCTGTCCTTTCCCCCTCCCTCTTTCATTTTCTATGCTTCTCTACCTCTGTCCTTTCCCCCTCCTTCTTTCATTTTCTATGCTTCTCTACCTCTGTCCTTTCCCCCTCCCTCTTTCATTTTCTATGCTTCTCTACCTCTGTCCTTTTCCCCTCCCTCTTTCATTTTATATGCTTCTCTACCTCTGTCCTTTCCCCCTCCCTCTTTCATTTTCTATGCTTCTCTACCTCTGTCCTTTTCCCCTCCCTCTTTCATTTTCTATGCTTCTCTACCTCTGTCCTTTTCCCCTCCCTCTTTCATTTTCTATGCTTCTCTACCTCTGTCCTTTTCCCCTCCCTCTTTCATTTTCTATGCTTCTCTACCTCTGTCCTTTCCCCCTCCCTCTTTCATTTTCTATGCTTCTCTACCTCTGTCCTTTCCCCCTCCCTCCCTCTTTCATTTTCTATGCTTCTCTACCTCTGTCCTTTTCCCCTCCCTCTTTCATTTTCTATGCTTCTCTACCTCTGTCCTTTCCCCCTCCCTCTTTCATTTTCTATGCTTCTCTACCTCTGTCCTTTCCCCCTCCCTCTTTCATTTTCTATGCTTCTCTACCTCTGTCCTTTCCCCGTCCCTCTTTCATTTTCTATGCTTCTCTACCTCTGTCCTTTCCCCTCCCTCTTTCATTTTCTATGCTTCTCTACCTCTGTCCTTTCCCCTCCCTCTTTCATTTTCTATGCTTCTCTACCTCTGCCCTTTTCCCCTCCTTCTTTCATTTTCTATGCTTCTCTACCTCTGTCCTTTCCCCTCCCTCTTTCATTTTCTATGCTTCTCTACCTCTGTCCTTTCCCCCTCCCTCTTTCATTTTCTATGCTTCTCAACCTCTGTCCTTTCCCCCTCCCTCTTTCATTTTCTATGCTTCTCAACCTCTGTCCTTTCCCCCTCCCTCTTTCATTTTCTATGCTTCTCAACCTCTGTCCTTTTCCCCTCCCTCTTTCATTTTCTATGCTTCTCAACCTCTGTCCTTTCCCCCTCCCTCTTTCATTTTCTATGCTTCTCAACCTCTGTCCTTTTCCCCTCCCTCTTTCATTTTCTATGCTTCTCAACCTCTGTCCTTTCCCCCTCCCTCTTTCATTTTCTATGCTTCTCAACCTCTGTCCTTTCCCCCTCCCTCTTTCATTTTCTATGCTTCTCTACCTCTGTCCTTTCCCCCTCCCTCTTTCATTTTCTATGCTTCTCAACCTCTGTCCTTTCCCCCTCCCTCTTTCATTTTCTATGCTTCTCTACCTCTGTCCTTTCCCCTCCCTCTTTCATTTTCTATGCTTCTCTACCTCTGTCCTTTCCCCTCCCTCTTTCATTTTCTATGCTTCTCTACCTCTGTCCTTTTCCCCTCCCTCTTTCATTTTCTATGCTTCTCTACCTCTGTCCTTTCCCCTCCCTCTTTCATTTTCTATGCTTCTCAACCTCTGTCCTTTCCCCTCCCTCTTTCATTTTCTATGCTTCTCTACCTCTGTCCTTTTCCCCTCCCTCTTTCATTTTCTATGCTTCTCTACCTCTGTCCTTTCCCCTCCCTCTTTCATTTTCTATGCTTCTCTACCTCTGTCCTTTCCCCCCCCTCTTTCATTTTCTATGCTTCTCTACCTCTGTCCTTTTCCCCTCCCTCTTTCATTTTCTATGCTTCTCTACCGCTGTCCTTTTCCCCTCCCTCTTTCATTTTCTATGCTTCTCTACCTCTGTCCTTTCCCCCTCCCTCTTTCATTTTCTATGCTTCTCTACCTCTGTCCTTTCCCCCTCCCTCTTTCATTTTCTATGCTTCTCTACCTCTGTCCTTTCCCCTCCCTCTTTCATTTTCTATGCTTCTCAACCTCTGTCCTTTCCCCTCCCTCTTTCATTTTCTATGCTTCTCTACCTCTGTCCTTTCCCCCTCCCTCTTTCATTTTCTATGCTTCTCTACCTCTGTCCTTTCCCCCTCCCTCTTTCATTTTCTATGCTTCTCTACCTCTGTCCTTCCCCCTCCCTCTTTCATTTTCTATGCTTCTCTACCTCTGTCCTTTCCCCCTCCCTCTTTCATTTTCTATGCTTCTCTACCTCTGTCCTTTCCCCTCCCTCTTTCATTTTCTATGCTTCTCTACCTCTGTCCTTTCCCCTCCCTCTTTCATTTTCTATGCTTCTCAACCTCTGTCCTTTCCCCCCCCCTCTTTCATTTTCTATGCTTCTCTACCTCTGTCCTTTCCCCTCCCTCTTTCATTTTCTATGCTTCTCTACCTCTGTCCTTTCCCCTCCCTCTTTCATTTTCTATGCTTCTCTACCTCTGTCCTTTCCCCTCCCTCTTTCATTTTCTATGCTTCTCTACCTCTTTCCTTTTCCCCTCCCTCTTTCATTTTCTATGCTTCTCTACCTCTGTCCTTTCCCCTCCCTCTTTCATTTTCTATGCTTCTCTACCTCTGTCCTTTCCCCCTCCCTCTTTCATTTTCTATGCTTCTCAACCTCTGTCCTTTCCCCCTCCCTCTTTCATTTTCTATGCTTCTCAACCTCTGTCCTTTCCCCCTCCCTCTTTCATTTTCTATGCTTCTCAACCTCTGTCCTTTTCCCCTCCCTCTTTCATTTTCTATGCTTCTCAACCTCTGTCCTTTCCCCCTCCCTCTTTCATTTTCTATGCTTCTCAACCTCTGTCCTTTTCCCCTCCCTCTTTCATTTTCTATGCTTCTCAACCTCTGTCCTTTCCCCCTCCCTCTTTCATTTTCTATGCTTCTCAACCTCTGTCCTTTCCCCCTCCCTCTTTCATTTTCTATGCTTCTCTACCTCTGTCCTTTCCCCCTCCCTCTTTCATTTTCTATGCTTCTCAACTCTGTCCTTTCCCCCTCCCTCTTTCATTTTCTATGCTTCTCTACCTCTGTCCTTTCCCCTCCCTCTTTCATTTTCTATGCTTCTCTACCTCTGTCCTTTCCCCTCCCTCTTTCATTTTCTATGCTTCTCTACCTCTGTCCTTTTCCCCTCCCTCTTTCATTTTCTATGCTTCTCTACCTCTGTCCTTTCCCCCCCCTCTTTCATTTTCTATGCTTCTCTACCTCTGTCCTTTTCCCCTCCCTCTTTCATTTTCTATGCTTCTCTACCTCTGTCATTTCCCCTCCCTCTTTCATTTTCTATGCTTCTCTACCTCTGTCCTTTCCCCCCCCCTCTTTCATTTTCTATGCTTCTCTACCTCTGTCCTTTTCCCCTCCCTCTTTCATTTTCTATGCTTCTCTACCTCTGTCCTTTTCCCCTCCCTCTTTCATTTTCTATGCTTCTCTACCTCTGTCCTTTCCCCCTCCCTCTTTCATTTTCTATGCTTCTCTACCTCTGTCCTTTCCCCTCCCTCTTTCATTTTCTATGCTTCTCTACCTCTGTCCTTTCCCCCTCCCTCTTTCATTTTCTATGCTTCTCAACCTCTGTCCTTTTCCCCTCCCTCTTTCATTTTCTATGCTTCTCTACCTCTGTCCTTTCCCCCTCCCTCTTTCATTTTCTATGCTTCTCTACCTCTGTCCTTTTCCCCTCCCTCTTTCATTTTCTATGCTTCTCAACCTCTGTGATCCCCCCCCCCCCCCCCCCCCCCCCCCCCCCCTCTCTCATTGGTTCATTCATCCACTTTGTTCTCATGCTCTGTAATTCTACCAGTAATCTAATCTATTGGAGTGGAATGGAAGGTAGATGTAATGGGTACCTCCTTGACCCTCGTAACATGTAGCTACTCCCTTCTCTCTCTCTCTCTCTCTCTCTAACCTGTAATCAATGATGTTAACATGTATCTACTCCCTTCTCTCTCTCTAACCTGTAATCAATGATGTTTACATGTAGCTACTCCCTTCTCTCTCTCTAACCTGTAATCAATGATGTTTACATGTAGCTACTCCCTTCTCTCTCTCTAACCTGTAATCAATGATGTTTACATGTATCTACTCCCTTCTCTCTAACCTGTAATCAATGATGTTAACATGTATCTACTCCCTTCTCTCTCTCTAACCTGTAATCAATGATAAGCTGCAAGTTTAGCTAATCTTTGCTAGTGCTAGCGTGCCACTGTTGTAGCTATTAGCTAAGCTCAGCGCAGCCAGATCAGAATTCACACCCCTGGTAGTGCCCATTTACCGTGTGGTATCCACACTATCCAGATAGGTTGGCATGAAAGAATCATGAGTTTCTCTACAAGGTTTCTAGGTCATGTGTCACCACCAGTGCCAGCAGTATTTTGACCCATAGTTCCATTGTAATAATAATGTACATTGTTTTAAATGTTTCTGTGTGTGTTTTTAAAGGGCTTTAGCAGTGTGTGCGTGCTTTGCATATTAACCTGTGTATGTTACTCTGGTCTCTCATTTGGGCTGTGCTTGGGACTTTACAGGTCATTCCTCTGGATATCACAGTGGAGCTACAGAAACAGATCATGTCCGAGTTGGAGATCCTCTACAAGGTCAACTTCTATTCTCTAGAGCCCCAAACTGGTCAAATCTCTCCCCCAACTGGCCCAAATCATGTAGTCAGATCTCTCCCACAACTGGCCCAAATCATGTAGTCAGATCTCTCCCCCAACTGGCCCAAATCATGTAGTCAGATCTTTCCCCCAGCTGGCCCAAATCATGTAGTCAGATCTCTCCCCCAACTGCCCCCATCTCATGTAGTCAGATCTCTCCCCCAGCTGTCCCAAATCATGTAGTCAGATCTCTCCCCCAACTGGCCCAAATCATGTAGTCAGATCTCTCCCCCAGCTGGCCCAAATCATGTAGTCAGATCTCTCCCCCAACTGGCCCAAATCATGTCGTCAGATCTCTCCCCCAGCTGGCCCAAATCATGTAGTCAGATCTCTCCCCCAACTGGCCCAAATCATGTCGTCAGATCTCTCCCCCAACTGGCCCAAATCAAGTAGTCAGATCTCTCCCCCAGCTGGCCCAAATCATGTAGTCAGATCTCTCCCCCAGCTGGCCCAAATCATGTAGTCAGATCTCTCCCCCAACTGGCCCAAATCAAGTAGTCAGATCTCTCCCCCAGCTGGCCCAAATCATGTAGTCAGATCTCTCCCCCAGCTGGCCCAAATCATGTAGTCAGATCTCTCCCCCAGCTGGCCCAAATCATGTAGTCAGATCTCTCCCCCAACTGAAGCCTCTCTTATCAGACCTGCAGTGTTTAGTCTACTCTGTTACATTAGACTAGTTCATGGAGCACCTTTATTCTGAGTGGGTCTCCTCTCCTCCTGCGTGACAAGCCAGGGATTGGCGAAATACGCACGAGGCAGGAACACGTGATTGCTGATAAGCCCTCTCAATAATTTACCCCAGATCTCTCCTGTTCTTCTGAGGTAGACTGTGAAATGGGCTAACTAAACAGTTCAACAATAAATACTGCAACATGCATCAATGTTAATTAATGAGTGGATGAACTGTGTTAATTGTCTTTTTTTTTTTTTGCAGTGTGATTCCTCCTACATCATAACCTTCTACAGTGCCTTCTTTGTGGAGAACAGGATCTCCATATGCACAGAGTATATGGACGGTGAGTGTTGAGGTTGGTGTTGGTGTTGAGGTTGGTGTTGGTGTTGAGGTTGGTGTTGAGGTTGGTGTTGAGGCTGGGGTGGGTGCTGAGGCTGGGGTGGGTGCTGAGGCTGGGGTGGGTGCTGAGGCTGGGGTGGGTGCTGAGGCTGGGGTGGGTGCTGAGGCTGGGGTGGGTGCTGAGGCTGGGGTGGGTGCTGAGGCTGGGGTGGGTGCTGAGGCTGGGGTGGGTGCTGAGGCTGGGGTGGGTGCTGAGGCTGGGGTGGGTGCTGAGGCTGGGGTCGGTGCTGGGGTCGGTGCTGAGGCTGGGGTCGGTGCTGAGGCTGGGGTCGGTGCTGAGGCTGGGGTCGGTGCTGAGGCTGGGGGCGGTGCTGAGGCGGGGGTCGGTGCTGAGGCGGGGGGCGGTGCTGAGGCTGGGGTCGGTGCTGAGGCTGGGGTCGGTGCTGAGGCTGGGGTCGGTGCTGAGGCTGGGGTCGGTGCTGAGGCTGGGGTCGGTGCTGAGGCTGGGGTCGGTGCTGGGGTTGGGGTCGGTGCTGGGGTTGGGGTCGGGGCTGGGGTTGGTGTCAGGGCTGGGGTTGGGGCTGGGGTCGGTGCTGGGGCTGGGGTCGGTGCTGAGGCTGGGGTCGGTGCTGAGGCTGGGGTCGGTGCTGAGGCTGGGGTCGGTGCTGAGGCTGGGGTCGGAGGCTGGGGTTGGCGCCGGAGGCTGGGGTTGGCGCCGGAGGCTGGGGTTGGCGCCGGTGTTGGGGTTAGTGCTGAGGATGGGGTTAGTGCTGGTGTTAGTGTTAGTAATGGGGTTAGGATTAGTGCTAGGTTTAGGGTTAGTGCTGGGGTTAGGGTTAGTGTTGAGGATGGGGTTAGTGCTGGGGTTAGGGTTAGTGCTGAGGCTGGGGTTAGGGTTAGTGCTGAGGCTGGGGTTTGTGCTGGGGTTAGTGCTGAGGCTGGGATTAGGGTTAGTGCTGAGGCTGGGATTAGGGTTAGTGCTGAGGCTGGGATTAGGGTTAGTGCTGGGATTAGGGTTAGTGCTGGGGTTAGGGTTAGTGCTGGGGTTAGGGTTAGTGCTGGGGTTAGGGTTAGTGCTGGGGTTAGGGTTAGTGTTGAGGCTGGGGTTAGGGTTAGTGCTGGGGTTAGCTTTAGTGCTGGGGTTAGGGTTAGTGCTGGGGTTAGGGTTAGTGCTGGGGTTAGGGTTAGTGCTGGGGTTAGGGTTAGTGCTGGGGTTAAGGTTAGTGCTGAGGCTGGGGTTAGGGTTAGTGCTGAGGCTGGGGTTAGGGTTAGTGCTGAGGCTGGGGTTAGGTTTAGTGCTGAGGCTGGGGTTATGGTTAGTGCTGGGGTTAGGGTTAGTCCTGGGGCTTATGGTTAGTGCCGGGGTTATGGTTAGTGCTGGGGTTAGGGTTAGTGTTGAGGCTGGGGTTAGGGTTAGTGCTGGGGTTTAGGGTTAGTGCTAGGGTTTAGGGCTAGTGTTGAGACTGGGGTTAGGGTTTGCGTTGAGGTTAGGGTTAGCGCTGAAAATGGGGTTAGGGTTAGCGCTGAGACTGGGGTTAGGGTTAGTGCTGGGGTTTAAGGCTAGCGCTGAGGCTGGGTTTAGGGTTAGCGCTAGGGTTTAGGGTTTGCTTTGAGGCTGGGGCTAGGGTTAGTGCTGGCGTTAGGATTAGTGCTGGGGTTAGGGTTAGCGCTGGAGTTTAGCGTTAGTGTTTAGGCTGGGGTTAGGGTTAGTGATGGGGTTAGGGTTTGCGTTGAGGTTAGGGTTAGGGCTGGGGTTTAGGGTTAGCGTTGAGGCTGGGGTTAGGGTTAGTGCTGAGGCTGGGGTTAGTGTTGAGGCTGGGGTTAGGGTTAGTGCTGGGGTTTAGGGTTAGCGTTGAGGCTGGGGTTAGGGTTAGCGTTGAGGCTGGGGTTAGGGTTAGTGCTGGGGTTAGGGTAAGTGCTGGGGTTAGTGTTGGGGTTAGGGTTAGTGCTGGGGTTTAGGGTTAGTGCTGGGGTTAGGGTAAGTGCTGGGGTTAGTGCTGGGGTTAGGGTTAGTGCTGGGGTTAGGGTTAGTGCTGGGGTTAGGGTTAGGGTTAGTGCTGGGGTTAGGGTTAGTGCTGGGGTTAGGGTTGGTGCTGGGGTTAGGGTTAGTTCTGGGGTTAGGGTTAGGGTTAGTGCTGGGGTTAGGGTTAGTGCTGGGGTTAGGGTTAGTGCTGGGGGTTAGGGTTAGTGCTGGGGTTAGGGTTAGTGCTGGGGTTAGGGTTAGTGCTGGGGTTAGGGTTAGTGCTGGGGTTAGGGTTAGTGCTGGGGTTAGGGTTAGTGCTGGGATTAGGGTTAGTGCTGGGGTTTAGGGTTTAGGGTTAGTGCTGGGGTTAGGGTTAGTGCTGGGGTTAGGGTTAGTGCTGGGGTTAGAGTTGGTGCTGGGGTTAGGTTTAGGGTTAGTGCTGGGGTTAGGGTTAGTGCTGGGGTTTAGGGTTAGTGCTGGGGTTAGGGTTAGTGCTGGGGTTAGGGTTAGTGCTGGGGTTAGGGTTAGTGCTGGGGGTTAGGGTTAGTGCTGGGGTTAGAGTTAGTGCTGGGGTTAGGGTTAGTGCTGGGGTTTAGGGTTAGTGCTGGGGTTAGGGTTAGTGCTGGGGTTAGGGTTAGTGCTGGGGTTTGGGTTAGTGCTGGGGTTAGTGCTGGGGTTAGGGTTAGTGCTGGGGTTAGGGTTAGTGCTGGGGTTAGGGTTAGTGCTGGGGTTAGTGCTGGGGTTAGGGTTAGTGCTGGGGTTAGGGTTAGTGCTGGGGTTAGGGTTAGTGCTGGGGGTTAGGGTTAGTGCTGGGGGTTAGGGTTAGTGCTGGGGTTAGAGTTAGTGCTGGGGTTAGGGTTAGTGCTGGGGTTTAGGGTTAGTGCTGGGGTTTAGGGTTAGTGCTGGGGTTAGGGTTAGTGCTGGGGTTAGGGTTAGTGCTGGGGTTAGTGCTGGGGTTAGGGTTAGTGCTGGGGTTAGGGTTAGTGCTGGGGTTAGGGTTAGTGCTGGGGTTAGGGTTAGTGCTGGGGTTAGGGTTAGTGCTGGGGTTAGGGTTAGTGCTGGGGTTAGTGCTGGGGTTTAGGGTTAGTGCTGGGGTTAGGGTTAGTGCTGGGGTTAGGGTTAGTGCTGGGGTTAGGGTTAGTGCTGGGGTTAGGGTTAGTGCTGGGGTTAGTGCTGAGGCTGGGGTTAGGGTTAGTGCTGAGGCTGGGGTTAGGGTTAGTGCTGGGGTTAGGGTTAGGGTTAGTGCTGGGGTTAGGGTTAGTGCTGGGGTTAGGGTTAGTGCTGGGGTTAGGGTTAGTGCTGGGGTTAGTGCTGAGGCTGGGGTTAGGGTTAGTGCTGAGGCTGGGGTTAGGGTTAGTGCTGGGGTTAGGGTTAGGGTTAGTGCTGGGGTTAGGGTTAGTGCTGGGGTTTAGGGTTAGTGCTGGGGTTTAGGGTTAGTGCTGGGGTTAGGGTTAGTGCTGGGGTTAGGGTTAGTGCTGGGGTTAGGGTTAGTGCTGGGGGTTTAGGGTTAGTGCTGGGGTTTAGGGTTAGTGTTGGGGTTAGGGTTAGTGCTGGGGTTTAGGTTTAGTGCTGGAGTTAGGGTTAGTGCTGGGGTTAGGGTTAGTGCTGGGGGTTAGGGTTAGTGCTGGGGTTTAGGGTTAGTGCTGGGGTTAGGGTTAGTGTTGGGGGTTAGGGTTAGTGCTGGGGTTAGGGTTAGTGCTGGGGTTTAGGGTTAGTGCTGGGGTTAGGGTTAGTGCTGGGGTTAGGGTTAGTGCTGGGGGTTAGGGTTAGTGCTGGGGTTAGGGTTGGTGCTGGGGTTTAGGGTTAGTGCTGGGGTTAGGGTTAGTGCTGGGGGTTAGGGTTAGTGCTGGGTTTAGGGTTAGTGCTGGGGGTTAGGGTTAGTGCTGGGGGTTAGGGTTAGTGCTGGGTTTAGGGTTAGTGCTGGGGTTAGGTTTAGTGCTGGAGTTAGGGTTAGTGCTGGGGTTAGGGGTAGTGCTGGGGTTTAGGGTTAGTGTTGGTGCTGGGGTTAGGGTTAGTGCTGGGGTTAGGGTTAGTGCTGGGGTTAGGGTTAGGGTTAGGGTTAGTGCAGAGGACTTTACTCCACTCCCATCCAGACTCTATGAAAGCTGGAATGTCAAACCTCTTACCACCCTGTATCCATTTACACTTCTACTTAGAGGAAGACTGTCATCTTCAGTGGCTGGGGGCTAGCATGCTTCTTTGCTAAAAGCTACAAGGGTGGGAGTGTGTGTGCGTGAATTTAACACAGTGATTTCTCAGTTATAACACATTGTCTCCCTCGAAGGACGACCTGTCAGCATGCGTCCATCAACACTCAACTGTGTGTGTGTGTGTGTGCAGGTGGCTCTCTGGACGTATACAGAAGGATACCAGAACATGTGTTGGGTAGGATCTCTGTGGCGGTGAGTGAACAGCCAGCCGTTCAGCTCTCCAACCAACTGACCACAGCTATTTAAAATGACTCTCATATTCTATAACTGACCACAGCTATTTAAAATTACTCTCATATTCTATAACTGACCACAACTATTTAAAATGAGACTCTCATATTCTATAACTGACCACAACTATTTAAAATGAGACTCTCATATTCTATAACTGACCACAACTATTTAAAATGAGACTCATATTCTATAACTGACCATAGCTATTTAAAATGACTCTCATATTCTATAACTGACCACAACTATTTAAAATGAGACTCTCATATTCTATAACTGACCACAACTATTTAAAATGACTCTCATATTCTATAACTGACCACAACTGTTTAAAATGAGACTCATATTCTATAACTGACCACAACTATTTAAAATGAGACTATCATTCTGTAAAGCATCACCTAGGAAGACAATGGATCAGGTAGCTTTGTATGGGAGTTGCAGGTTTGACAAATTGGCTACAATTCATCATTCTATCCAATTCAGTAAATAATAACTCAATTAATAACTTTGAGACTTTTGCGGGTAAAGTTTACCCATTTTGGCAAGTGTGGCCAACAGGTGTGAATCTCCCAAGTAGCCTTCATCACTGAGAAAGGGATGAAATGGACAGACTCTCTCTCTCTCTCACACACACACACACACACACTCAAGCATCACAGCACAGAGGAGCGTTTGATTCAGCCTAACGTGGGTGTTTCCACCTCTATTAGCCCCTCTCCCTCTGATTCAGCCTGTAATCAAACATTGACAGCTATTTAGTCAGCGTTAATTCTAATTCACAGCTCTCCTCCCTCTCTTCCCCCTCTCTCACTGTCAGAGCTGTTAATTATCGCTGGGAAAAGCACCCGGGAGGGCGAGATGGTTGATGCATACGCACACCAGTTGTTTTGGCACCAGAGCCACAGTCCAATCACATCTTTTTGATTCTGTCTGAATTGAGAAGTAGATTTGGCACGTTGTTTTGTGGTCAAATCTACTTTGTCAACAATAAACCAAAATATGTGAATCCTTAAAGTCTTTGCTGCTCGCTCTAGTCATTTAAAAGCAAATGGTTTTTGATATCAAGAACGTAAAGATGCAAAGTAGCTATGCAACTCTGTGGCTCTGGACTTATAGGCATGTTGTGTACAGTCCATGATCAATGAGCAGATACATGGCCTTCACAAAGTATTCACACCCCTTGACTTATAGGCCTGTTGTGTACAGTCCATGATCAATGAGCAGATACATGGCCTTCACAAAGTATTCACACCCCTTGACTTATAGGCCTGTTGTGTACAGTCCATGATCAATGAGCAGATACCTGGCCGTCACAAAGTATTCACACCCCTTGACTTATAGGCCTGTTGTGTACAGTCCATGATCAATGAGCAGATACATGGCCTTCACAAAGTATTCACACGCCTTGACTTATAGGCATGTTGTGTACAGTCCATGATCAATGAGCAGATACATGGCCTTCACAAAGTATTCACACCCCTTGACTTATAGGCCTGTTGTGTACAGTCCATGATCAATGAGCAGATACATGGCCTTCACAAAGTATTCACACCCCTTGACTTATAGGCATGTTGTGTACAGTCCATGATCAATGAGCAGATACATGGCCTTCACAAAGTATTCACACCCCTTGACTTATAGGCATGTTGTTGTGTTCCAGCCTGAATTTCAAAATGGATTAAATAGTTGGGTTTTTTTCCACACTGGCCTACACACAATAACCCCATCATGTCAGTGGAATTATGATTTTTTTACATATTAAAGCTGAAATGTCTTGAGTCAATAAGTATTCAACCCCTCTGTTATGACAAGCCTAAATGTGTTTAGAAGTCAAATGTTGCTTAACAAGTTAATAATAAGTTGCATGGACTCACTCTGTGTGCAATAATAGTGTTTAGCATTATTTTTTGAATGAATACCTCATCTCCGTACCCCACACATACAGTTATCTGTAAAGTCCCTCAGTCGAGCAGTGAATTTAGGGTTCAACCACAAAGACCAGGGAGGTTTTCCAATGCCTCACAAAGAAGGGAACCTATTGGTAGACATTGAATCTCCCTTTGAGCTTGGTGAAGTTATTTATTTCCCCTTTTAGATGGTGTATCAAAACACCCAGTCACTACACAAATACAGGCGTCCTTCCTAACTCAGAGGAAGGAAACCGTTCAGGGATTTCACCATGAGGCCAATGATGACTTTAAAACAGTTAGAGTTTAATGGATGTGCTAGGAGAAAACTGAGTATGGGTCAACAACATTGTAGTTACTCCACAATAATAACCTAAATGACAGTGAAAAGAAGGAAGCCTGTACATAGTAAAAATATTCCAAAACATGCATCCTGTTTGCAACAAAGCAATAAAGTAATAGTGCCCAAATAATTGCCAAATCAATTCACTTTTTGTCCTCAATACAAAGTGTTATGCTTGGGGCAAATCCAATACAACACCTTACTGAGTACCACTCTTGTCAACGGGTGTATAGAGGTGAAGTCAGGTGCAGGAGAGTAGAGTGATGTAAGCAGGCACACTTTTATTTAGTTCCAAAAACGAGAGCACTACATAAATCAAACACGCTCAAAACACGGAACATACCAGAATAAATCCCTAACCTAATGGCTAATGCTCTGTCGATAAAAAAATTCCCAGCTGCGCCTGAATCAACGAGCGCTTTATGCTTGGAATGTGGGAAAAATTCAGGGGAACAAACCGGCACAAATAGTTGATCAACAGAGGACTCTGGATGAGTGTGGTGCAAACTCACCTGGTGTGACGCCAGAGTGCCCTGCCTGTTGCCTCGACTCCCAGAGGAACCAACACGGCACCGACCAGCAGTGTGTCCTCTGCGGCCACAGATGGCACACGTGATGGCTCCTCCTCCAGTCTCCCTATGAGCAGCCCCTCCTAACACCATGGGCACTGGAGCAGGAGTGCTGGATGATGGAACCGACAGAGCCCCCTCTGGACATCCACAGGTGACCAGCAGGTTATCCAACCGGATGGACAAATCCACCAGTTGGTCAAAGGAAATGGTGACATCCCTGCAGGCCAGCTCACGTCAGACGTCCTCTCGTAGGCTGCATCGATAGTGGTCGATGAGGGTCCTGTCATTCCAGCCTGCTCCGGCGGCCAAGGGCCGGAATTACAGGGCGAAGTCCTGGGCGCTCCTCGTCCCCTGTCTCAAATGGAAGAGCCTCTCCCCGCCGCTCTGCCCTCAGGTGAATGGTCGAAGACGGCCTGGAAGCGACAGGTGAACTCCTCGAAGTGGTCTGGCGCCATGTCTCCTTCTCTCCACATGGCGTTTGCCCACTCCAGCGCTCTTCCTGTGAGGCAGAAGATGAGGACGGCCACTCTCTCCCCTCCTGAGGGAGCTGGATGCACAGTGGCCAGGTAGAGGTCCAGTTGTAACAAGAATCCCTGGCACTGTGCTGCTGTTCCATCATACTCCCTGGGAGGGAGAGACGCATTCCACTGTAACTCTCTCTGGATGGAACGGGTGGAGACAACCCCGGTTGTGCTGGTCGAGGCACTGGAGAGACTTCCTGTCTCTCCCAGCGGTCCATGGTCTTGACAACGTGATCCATCATGGCACCAAGATGATGTAACATGGCCGAATGTTCCTGGACGCGCTCCTCGACTCCTCTAACCGGGGTACCTGCTCCTGCTGCCTCCATTAGAGGTGTGTAATTCTGTCGACGGGTGTATAGAGGCGAAGTCAGGTGCAGGAGAGTAGAGTGATGTTAACAGGCACACTTTTATTCTGATCCAAAAACGAGAGCACTACATAAATCAAACACGCTCAAAACACGGAACATACAAGAATAAAGCGCGTAATAAAACACCACAATAACATGAAACAATTACACACAAACCATGATGGGAAACAGAGGGTTAAATACAAGTAGATTGATTGGGGAAATGAGAACCAGGTGTGTATGGAAACAAGACCAGACAAATGGATATATGAAAACCAGGTGTGTATGGAAACAAGACACGACAAATGGATCTATGAAAAATGGAGCGGCGATGGCTAGAAAGCCGGTGACGTCAATCACCGAACGAACATATTTTCAAGCATAGCGGTGGCTGCATCATGTAATGGGTATGCTTGTAATCCTTAATTAAGGATTGAGGAGTTTTTCAGGATAAAAAAAATAAATGGAATGCACAGGCAACATCCTAGAGGATAACTTGGTTCAATCTACTTTCCACCAGACACTGGGAGATGAATTCACCTTTCAGCAGGACAATAACCTAAAACACAAGGCCAAATATACACTGGACTTGCTTACCAAAAAGACAGTGAATGTTCCTGAGTGGCCGAGTTACAGTTTTGACTTAAATCTACTTGAAAATCTGAAAATGGTTGTCTAACAATGATCAAAAACCAATTTGACAGAGCTTGAAGAATTTTTTAAATAAAAATGGGCAAGTGTTGTACAGTCCAGGTGTGGAAAGAGACTTGCACAGAAAGACTCACAGGCAAAAGTGCTACTACAAAGTATTGACTCTGTGGTGTGAATATTTAAGTAAATTAGATATTTCTGTATTTGATTTTCAATAAATTTGCTAAAGTTTCTAAAAAACATTTTTTGTCTTTGACATGGTGGGGTATTGTGTGTAGATGACTGAGAGAGAAAAATATATTGAATGGATTTTGAATTCAGCCTGTAACAACAAAATGGGGAATAAGTCAAGGCCAGGGGGTGTGAATTCTTTCTGAAGGTCCTTTATATAAAGGGTTTCCCAAATGAGTTAGCCCACCTGTGTCTGAAAGCAGTGGTTTTGGGTATTGTTGAATTCTGAACTCCATATCTCCGATCTGTCTTCAGGTTGTGAAAGGCCTAACCTATCTATGGAGCCTGAAGATTCTTCACAGAGGTCAGTGGTGTGAAAGGTAGTAGATTCTACAGAGGTCGGTGAGGTGAAAGGTAGTAGATTCTACACAGAGGTCAGTGATGTGGAAGGTAGTAGATTCTACACAGAGGTCAGTGATATGGAAGGTAGTAGATTCTACACAGAGGTCAGTGAGGTGGGAGGTAGTAGATTCTACACAGAGGTCAGTGAGGTGGAAGGTAGTAGATTCTACACAGAGGTCAGTGATGTGGAAGGTAGTAGATTCTACAGAGGTCAGTGATGTGGAAGGTAGTAGATTCTACAGAGGTCAGTGATGTGGATTCTACAGAGGTCAGTGAGGTGAAAGGTAGGAGATTCTACAGAGGTCAGTGATGTGGATTCTACAGAGGTCAGTGAGGTGAAAGGTAGGATATTCTACAGAGGTCAGTGGTGTGGAAGGTAGTAGATTCTACAGAGGTCAGTGAGGTGAAAGGTAGGAGATTCTACAGAGGTCAGTGAGGTGAAAGGTAGGAGATTCTACAGAGGTCAGTGAGGTGAAAGGTAAGAGATTCTACAGAGGTCAGTGAGGTGGGAGGTAGTAGATTCTACAGAGGTCAGTGAGGTGGAAGGTAGGATATTCTACAGAGGTCAGTGAGGTGGAAGGTAGGATATTCTACAGAGGTCAGTGAGGTGGAAGGTAGTAGATTCTACAGAGGTCAGTGAGGTGGAAGGTAGGAGATTCTACAGAGGTCAGTGATGTGGATTCTACAGAGGTCAGTGATGTGGATTCTACAGAGGTCAGTGAGGTGAAAGGTAGGAGATTCTACAGAGGTCAGTGATGTGGATTCTACAGAGGTCAGTGAGGTGGAAGGTAGGAGATTCTACAGAGGTCAGTGATGTGGATTCTACAGAGGTCAGTGAGGTGAAAGGTAGTAGATTCTACAGAGGTCAGTGATTTGGATTCTACAGAGGTCAGTGAGGTGAAAGGTATACGTAGAATATCATGGAAGGACATACTGTCATGATGCTGTATACAGTACAGATATGTGGTCTTACATTGATCACTTTTGTCACAGGGAATCTTCCTGCGCTTCAGAAAATGTAACTTAGTAGTGTATTCAAGGTTTAACATTTCTTCTAAAGTTTGTAATTTCCACTTGAAAATGTTAGACTTGATTTGCCCCCCCCCCCCAAAAAAAAATGTAGCACGGAAATAATAATAATTTCCTGTTGCTGCAGGATAATAATTTCCTGTTGCTGCAGGATAATCATTTCCTGTTGCTGCAGGATAATCATTTCCTGTTGCTGCAGGATAATCATTTCCTGTTGCTGCAGGATAATCACTTCCTGTTGCTGCAGGATAATCACTTCCTGTTGCTGCAGGGTAATTTTCTTGCTGGGAGAAACTGGTCAAACGAAGATATAACATGAGTACAGTCTGATTGGAGGAGGTAGCAGCTGTTACTGTATGTACTTGTTTCTGTAGACGTCAAGCCTTCCAACATGCTGGTCAACACTAGAGGTCAAGTGAAGCTCTGTGACTTTGGAGTCAGCACGCAGGTACAGTCCCCCGTGTGTGTGTTTATACCTCTGTGTGTGTGTTTATACCTCTGTGTGTGTGTCTTGTATTTGTGATCTGTTTCTCTCTCTGTGTGTATTGAGACACCAGTGTGTGTCTCGCTCTCTCTCTGTGTGTGTGTGTGTGTGTGTGTGTGTGTGTAGTCAACCTGTCAATCTGGACCTATTCATTGTGTCCTCACGACAGTGGAAGCACCTTGAGGGACAGCCTCTCACATTAACTTCCTCACTACCATTGTTCCACAGGCACTCCAAAACATGCACTTGTTATAATTACTACTCACACACACATACACACACACACACAACGTCAAAGCTTCATTGATATGCCTTTGATGGACGTGGCAAGAGCGTGGCTGGGCAGACAATAGCTGAGGTGTGTGTGTGTGTGTGTATCTGTGTGTCATGTCATTACGTCACCCTGGGACAGCCCTTCCAACTCCCCCAAAGACCCCCGGGAATAACTCCCCCCTACTCTCTCTCACCCTGTCACCCCCACGCCCCAATTTTAATTAATTTTCATCCCTCTCTCCTTGGAGATGTGAAGCAGCGTTGACCCCTGCACAGGCTTCTGAATACAAGATTTACCTCAACACACACACACTGCCCTGTAGGAAGGTCAGTGTCTCTGCCTTCCCTGAGCAGGACCTCCCCTCCAAACACAGGAGCCATCGGGGAACACAATCATTCACTCATTATCACAGCCCTGTCATCCATGGCATGTCCCATTGTGCTCACACACACACTCCGACGTCCCCATGTCCTCATCCTGGTCCCCTGTGAGAGGGCTGGGAACAGACCACAGTAACACTGACGTTTCAATAGATTTGGGTATGTAAGTCACGGAGGGAAAGGAGATGGAGATGGGAGCTGTACTTAATGTAGGACAAACAGTCTCTGCTATGCCGACTCTTTTGTTTCAGTTATAGCCATCACTATGGCCATCTTGTTTCAGTTATAGCCATCACTATGGCCATCTTGTTTCAGTTATAGCCATCACTATGGCCATCTTGTTTCAGTGATAGCCATCACTATGGCCATCTTGTTTCAGTTATGGCCATCTTGTTTCAGTTATGGCCATCTTGTTTCAGTTATGGCCATCTTGTTTCAGTTATGGCCATCTTGTTTCAGTTATGGCCACCTTGTTTCAGTTATGGCCATCTTGTTTCAGTTATGGCCATCTTGTTTCAGTTATAGCCATCACTATGGTCACCTTGTTTCAGTTATAGCCATCACTATGGTCACCTTGTTTCAGTTATAGCCATCACTATGGCCATCATGTTTCAGTTATAGCCATCATGCTTCAGTTATATCCATCACTATGGCCATCTTGTTTCAGTTAGCCATCTTGTTTCAGTTATATCCACCTCATTTCAGTTATGGCCATCTTGTTTCAGTTATGGCCATCTTGTTTCAGTTATATCCATCTTGTTTCAGTTATGGCCATCTTGTTTCAGTTATATCCATCACTATGGTCACCTTGTTTCAGCTATAGCCACCTTGTTATACAGTGAAATAATAGCATGTTATGTTTTGTAATGTAATGATGCCATTTATATACAGTGTAATGTGAAGTGTACAGTTCCCATAAACAAATCAGTTTGCTGGTTTGCCATAATTTGGACAAAACTGAATGACCTTTACCAGTATGGTACAGTCTGTCCTCATGTCAAACAGTTGGACAGATCGACTGGAAGGCCAAAGTAAAAGCACAAGTATTTTGCTCAGTCAATTGTTACTGATGGAAAGAAAGAAACCCATTCACCCATCTACAGTTGATCAATCTAACCTCTTTTGTTTGCAGTTGGTGAATTCCATCGCCAAGACGTATGTGGGAACTAACGCCTACATGGCAGTAAGTAGACCTAATAGGAATAGATTTTGGTGGTAGTTGGACATCTTGGTGAAAGAGGCTCTGTGTGTTGTTTTGGGGGTCCAGCCTTGAAAATGTGGTAGGAGAAACATTGACAGGACACATCTGATCATGCAGTAACCACAAATGGCACACTATAGCGTAACACAATCACATTTCGTACATCTCAAGTCAACCACAGCATAACTCATCTGACTCCCTTGTTTGTACCCTGCAGCCTGAGAGGATATCTGGGGAGCAGTATGGTATCCATTCAGACGTCTGGAGCGTGGGCATCTCCTTCATGGAGGTGAGTGCAGAGTGCAGGCGTTTGTGTGCGTCATTGTCTGTGATTGCAGAGTGTAGGTGTTTGTGTGTGTCTGTGATTGCAGAGTGCAGGCATTTGTGTGTGTCTGTGATTGCAGAGTGCAGGTGTTTGTGTGTGTGTGTCTGTGTGTCTGTGATTGCAGAGTGCAGGTGTGTGTGTGTGTGTCTGTGATTGCAGAGTGCAGGTGTTTGTGTGTGTGTCTGTGTGTCTGTGATTGCAGAGTGCAGGTGTTTGTGTGTGTGTCTGTGTGTCTGTGATTGCAGAGTGCAGGTGTGTGTGTCTGTGATTGCAGAGTGCAGGTGTTTGTGTGTGTCTGTGATTGCAGAGTGCAGGTGTGTCTGTGTGTCTGTGATTGCAGAGTGCAGGTGTTTGTGTGTGTGTCTGTGTGTCTGTGATTGCAGAGTGCAGGTGTTTGTGTCTGTGATTGCAGAGTGCAGGTGTTTGTGTGTGTCTGTGATTGCAGAGTGCAGGTGTGTCTGTGTGTCTGTGATTGCAGAGTGCAGGTGTTTGTGTGTGTGTCTGTGTGTCTGTGATTGCAGAGTGCAGGTGTTTGTGTGTGTGTGTCTGTGATTGCAGAGTGCAGGTGTTTGCGTGTGTTTGCGTGTGTGTGTGTGTGTGTGTGTGTGTGTGTGTGTGTGTGTGTGTGTGTGTGTGTGTGTGTGTGTGTGTGTGTGTGTGTGTGTGTGTGTGTGTCTGGGTGTGTGTGGGTGTCAAGGGGCTCCATTTTAGAATAGTGTTTTTATTTCAGTACTACATTTGGCCAGGCCCTGTCGTCCCCATTGACACCTATTGATTCTCAATGTATTCCCGTCAAGGACTCCTATTTCCACAGCTCTGACAAACGCTTTACCCTCTCTGGCCTCTACACTGTTTGTCAATACTGTTGAATATTATCACCGTTGTAACCGTAACGGATGGGGCTGCGGAAAATACAAGTCTGTCTGAATTATCGACACAATCTCAGTTTGATCAAGATAGAGTTTTCTCGCCACAGGATCAAAGCCCTCTCCTCTTTGTGAATCGTTAGTGAGAGAGAGAGAGAACCATACAGGTAAGTGTGCATTAGTCTAAATGAAACGGCTTTTAAACTCTCCTCTTCATTTGGATTAATCTGCCATCGCTAGCAGTCGGTCCACGTTCAAGGCCAGCATGGGTTTTCTCGTGTATTGACATCGTCGTAATAACGTGATGGCGCCGACATCATCAGAGATAAAAACCAAGATTAAAGACGCCAGACAAAGTGAATTGCCAAATGTCACAAGCGGGTTGGATATTTTCCGGTGTAGTCATACATCACATGAATTTATCCCTCCATCGTTCCAACCTCTCTGCTTCTCTCTCTGTGCTGGTCTCGGCGGGGGGGCGGCGGGGTTGCAGGGGGTGTTATTAACTAATAGCCGATGTTCTTTGAGGAAGGGGGTTATTCGACGGGGGCGCACTGAGCCCCTCTCAAAGACTGGCCTCTCTAATCTGGAACACGCTTCAGCTAGTCTCCCTCCGTGAGGAGATTAGACCACCTATGAACTCCTATTTCCACGCATTTCCACCACAGTCCTAAAACAAATCCAGTGTGCTTCAACCACATTTAAACTGATAGGGACTTCATATTCCTGATAGTTCCTGTAGACCTGTTTTATTAAACTTCCTCCCCTTTCTAATACTTGTCCAATAATCACTTATGTATTTATATATATATATATATATATATATATTTCTTGCATTTTTGTTTACAAATATAAACACATACATATATATTTTTATATATAAATACACACACACACACACACACACACACACACACACACACACACACACACACACACATATATAAAAAAAAAATATATATATATATATATATATATGTGTTTGTATTTTTGTGTGTATATGTGTGTATATATATATATATATATATATATATATATATATATATATATATATATATATATATATATATATATATATATATATATATATATATATATACAGTGCCTTGCGAAAGTATTCGGCCCCCTTGAACTTTGCGACCTTTTGCCACATTTCAGGCTTCAAACATAAAGATATAAAACTGTATTTTTTTGTGAAGAATCAACAACAAGTGGGACACAATCATGAAGTGGAACGACATTTATTGGATATTTCAAACTTTTTTAACAAATCAAAAACTGAAAAATTGGCCGTGCAAAATTATTCAGCCCCCTTAAGTTAATACTTTGTAGCGCCACCTTTTGCTGCGATTACAGCTGTAAGTCGCTTGGGGTATGTCTCTATCAGTTTTGCACATCGAGAGACCAACATTTTTTCCCATTCCTCCTTGCAAAACAGCTTGAGCTCAGTGAGGTTGGATGGAGAGCATTTGTAAACAGCAGTTTTCAGTTCTTTCCACAGATTCTCGATTGGATTCAGGTCTGGACTTTGACTTGGCCATTCTAACACCTGGATATGTTTATTTTTGAACCATTCCATTGTAGATTTTGCTTTATGTTTTGGATCATTGTCTTGTTGGAAGACAAATCTCCGTCCCAGTCTCAGGTCTTTTGCAGACTCCATCAGGTTTTCTTCCAGAATGGTCCTGTATTTGGCTCCATCCATCTTCCCATCAATTTTAACCATCTTCCCTGTCCCTGCTGAAGAAAAGCAGGCCCAAACCATGATGCTGCCACCACCATGTTTGACAGTGGGGATGGTGTGTTCAGCTGTGTTGCTTTTACGCCAAACATAACGTTTTGCATTGTTGCCAAAAAGTTCAATTTTGGTTTCATCTGACCAGAGCACCTTCTTCCACATGTTTGGTGTGTCTCCCAGGTGGCTTGTGGCAAACTTTAAACTACACTTTTTATGGATATCTTTAAGAAATGGCTTTCTTCTTGCCACTCTTCCATAAAGGCCAGATTTGTGCAATATACGACTGATTGTTGTCCTATGGACAGAGTCTCCCACCTCAGCTGTAGATCTCTGCAGTTCATCCAGAGTGATCATGGGCCTCTTGGCTGCATCTCTGATCAGTCTTCTCCTTGTATGAGCTGAAAGTTTAGAGGGACGGCGAGGTCTTGGTAGATTTGCAGTGGTCTGATACCCCTTCCATTTCAATATTATCGCTTGCAAAGTGCTCCTTGGGATGTTTAAAGCTTGGGAAATCTTTTTGTATCCAAATCCGGCTTTAAACTTCTTTACAACAGTATCTCGGACCTGCCTGGTGTGTTCCTTGTTCGTCATGATGCTCTCTGCGCTTTTAACGGACCTCTGAGACTATCACAGTGCAGGTGCATTTATACGGAGACTTGATTACACACAGGTGGATTGTATTTATCATCATTAGTCATTTAGGTCAACATTGGATCATTCAGAGATCCTCACTGAACTTCTGGAGCGAGTTTGCTGCACTGAAAGTAAAGGGGCTGAATAATTTTGCACGCCCAATTTTTCAGTTTTTGATTTGTTAAAAAAGTTTGAAATATCCAATAAATGTCGTTCCACTTCATGATTGTGTCCCACTTGTTGTTGATTCTTCACAAAAAAATACAGTTTTATATCTTTATGTTTGTTAAATATATATATATACATACATACATACATATACAAATGATTAGACAAGACTGTAACTACCAATTGGAAACCACGAAATTGGGGAGAAAAAGGGGTAAACATACATACACACATATATATATATATATATATATATATATATATATATATATATAAATATATATACACACACGTATTTTTACCACTTTTTCTCCCCAATTTCGTGGTTTCCAATTGGTAGTTACAGTCTTGTCTCATCGCTGCAACTCCCGTATGGACTCTGAAGAGGCGAAGGTTGAGAGCCGTGCGTCCTCCGAAACACACAACCCAACCAAGCTGCACTGCTTCTTGACACAATGGCCACTTAACCCGTAAGCCAGCCGCACCAATGTGTCGCAGGAAACACCGTACACCTGGCGACCGTGTCAGCGTGCACTGCGCCCGGCACGCCCCAGGAGTCGCTAGAGCGCGATGGGACAAGGATATCCCTGCCGGTCAAATCCTCCCCTAACCCGGACGACGCTGGGCCAAATGTGCGCCGCCCCATGGGTCTCCCGACCGCGGCCGGCTGCGACAGAGCCTGGACTCGAACCCAGAAACTCTAGTGGCACAGCTAGCACTGAGATGCAGAGCCTTAGACCACAGCTAGCACGGAGATGCAGAGCCTTAGACCACAGCTAGCACTGAGATGCAGAGCCTTAGACCACAGCTAGCACTGAGATGCAGAGCCCCAGATCACAGCTAGCACTGAGATGCAGAGCCCCAGACCACAGCTAGCACTGAGATGCAGAGCCCCAGACCACAGCTAGCACTGAGATGCAGAGCCTTAGACCACAGCTAGCACTGAGATGCAGAGCCTTAGACCACAGCTAGCACTGAGATGCAGAGCCTTAGGCCACAGCTAACACTGAGATGCAGAGCCTTAGACCACAGCTAGCACTGAGATGCAGAGCCTTAGACCACAGCTAGCACTGAGATGCAGAGCCTTAGGCCACAGCTAACACTGAGATGCAGAGCCTCAGACCACAGCTAGCACTGAGATGCAGAGCCTTAGACCACAGCTAGCACTGAGATGCAGAGCCTTAGGCCACAGCTAACACTGAGATGCAGAGCCTTAGACCACAGCTAGCACTGAGATGCAGAGCCTCAGACCACAGCACCAGTCAGGAGGCCCCTGTAACAGAGCTGTTGATAGTCCCGGGAGGCCTGTTTATTATTTTCGCAGCCTTTGCTGTCACCCTTATTGTCGTGTTTTTCTCTTTCCACAGTTGGCACTGGGCGCTTTCCCCTATCCACAGGTGAGTCCCTTCCTCACTACATTCCATTCACATGGCTTCATGTTTAGCTATGTAGAAGCCACACAGTAGGGTGTCATGACAACATATGGTCATAGGGTCTTTCTCACTCCCTTAATTCTGTTTGTGATGTCACTGGTGGTCCCGTAGTGACTCTTATCCATTCTCCATGTTGACCCTACTCCTACAATCCTACTCATCTTCAAATGTAATTGCTGAGCCACAGAAGAGGTCTGCTGAATCCCATCAGCTCTTTAATTAGGCCCAAATGAGGGCTTAGAGCCATAATCCTCCTCTGAGCATGCTGAACTTGGTTACCTCGCCTGACTGGCTGCATGGCGGCCATCTTGGAAAGCCATGTGGATGGTGGCTGTAATGGTGGTTATTGAGTGGATTCTTTTGAGTGTTGTTTATGATGTGTCACTGGACCAAAAGGTCTTCTCACTTGATCAAGAGTGACCTTTCTGAAAGGTCACCTGGCTTTGTGACATCTACTTTATCCATTGTGTGCTTCAACTACTCCGACTTACTTTCCATTATTCATTCTTCTGAGAGGAAAATAGAATGACAAGACAAAATGGCTACTGAGTATGTAGAACTTTCTATAAACCTCCAAACAACCATAAAATAATGCAATGCGGGTTTTAAAGAGCATTGTTTTGTGAAAGGAATGGGCTGGAGTCAGGTACCTCAATTATTGTCCCAAATACCTAAAAATAATACGTGTGTCCTTTCTACATAAAGGGTTCCATGTTTCTCAGTTGGCAGAGCAAGGCGCTTATAACGCCAGGTTGTGGGTTCGATTCCCACGGGGGACCAGTACAACCACAAAAGTATGAAAATGTCTGAACTCACTAGGTGTAAGTCGCTCTGGATAAGAGCATCTGCTAAATGACTAACATGTCAAATGTAAAGAAAGCATCAATCAGCAGTTGAAACAATAACGAAGTGTTTACCTCGCACCTCTTTCTGTAAATAGCTGAGGAATTGGGGCTAGAGAAATCTAACCACTGTTACATCCATAACTCTGTCTGTGAATTTAAGGACTGACCTATCAAAATGATAGTTTGAATGATGAGGTTTTATAGTGTTTATTTACAAACATTGGAGCAAAACTAGCTTACGTTGGGATCAGATGGGGAACGACAGTTGAACTAAGCTTGTGAGACATTTCTAGGTTATATTCTCCAACAATCAGTCAGTACATATCATTAATTTAAAGTCCAAAAAATGGATGAAGCAACTGCATATTGGCATGTTTTAAAGGGACATTAAGTTCTACAACGCACTTTTCAGGTCCATGTCTCGATGTGCCAATCCTTCAACCGCTGCTAAGCCAATACGTTGTGACTTTTTAATCGTCAACACCACTTCCTCTTTACATTTCTCATGCTCAAGAACAAGATATATATATATATATATATATTTTTAAGTCAAATGTCGATGCACTGCCCCTTTTAATATGTGACTCATAAGGTACACAGTTTCCAAGCTGTGAAATCTAAACTCCGTGGAGGCTGATTTTAAAGGAGCCCAGTGGGCTAAAGCAGAGCGCTAGTACCATTAGTCCAAGCTCTGCGCTGGTGACCACTTTGTTTCCCAGTGCTAATTAACCCAACAGGCATGCTGCGAACCAATCTAATGAACATTACTCACGGCTACCATGACCGTCGGCCTGTGGATGGCCTGGAACACCCAAATAAGACTGGAGGGAGACCATAGCACTGACGGACTGAAACTGGGATATGATGCCAAGTGTATCATGGTTGTGAATCTATTCAGTAGCTATAAGATACCGTAGCTGCATGTCCAGAAGAGGAATTGTCTCGGGTCTGTGGCATTGTTTATGATGTTTAGTACGCAGAGTAAGACCTGTGAATTAGGGTAGTTGTGATAGTTATCCCTAGATGTGTTTCTGTAGGGGCTTTGCAATAAATGGATGTCTTGAAGAGAATAATTAACAGGATATAAGCCCTCTACACAGTGATTAAGCTGCATAGTGAATCCGTTTTGTTAATACTAGTCCTGGAGACATGGGAAATACTAAACTTGTTTTGAGGCGACCAGTCAAACGTGTGTTTGTGCCCCCTGTGTTCATCCTGCTGTGATGACGTACATGAGGTCTCCATGGTTATTGTGTGTGTTGCCTCAGGCAGGTCTCATTTCAGAGTGCTGCCACTCTTATCTTCAGCAGTGTCTATTAACGTGGCCATTATCATGTTAATCGCCAATGTATGATTACATACAATAATGAATGCCTCACAGTCACACACACACACACACACACACACACACACACACACACACAGTTTTTTGAATAAGAATCAGAGAGATGTGGGCTTGTCTGTTCTTCTCTGGTATTTACATATCCACCATTTTGTATGGAAGAGAGCATCATTCACAGCATCTTCATGCTTCTTTTTAATAGGCATGAGACCTCTGGTAACACTTTAATATCTCCAATGTATTGAATCCAATCTATAACAGTCTGTCTGCCTGTATACTTCCACCAGAACCTGATTCATAAATTAGCCTAAATAACCAGAGAAAGAAAAAAGACAAACTTGTTCTTTACAAATGGAGCCATAGGCGTTGTGGTGGAGCGTTGAATGTTTTCACATCCTATTAATTTATTTATTCTTCCTCTCTCTCTCACTGTTTCTCTCTCTCTCTCTCTGTCTGTCTCTCTCTCTCTCTCTCTCTCTCTGTCTCTCTCTCTGTCTCTCTCTCGCTCTCTCTCTCTCTCTCTCTCACACTGTTTCCCCCGCTCTTGCTTTCCCATCCTCTCTCTCTCTCTCTCTCTCACACTGTTTCTCTCTCTCTCTCTCTCTCTCTGTCTCTGTCTCTCTCTCTGTCTCTCTCTCGCTCTCTCTCTCTCTCTCACACTGTTTCCCCCGCTCTTGCTTTCCCATCCTCTCTCTCTCTCTCTCTCTCCCCTTCTATCTTCCCTACATATGGAATTTAAAGCTACACCAAGAGACAGTGTGTGCGCCAGGGAGATCTCCCGCTGCCAGTGCTCTCCTCATCTCTCTGTTAATTTTCCCTGCTCCATATGGCGTTACAGACAGTTCACCTGCAGGCTGTAGCAGAGCCCTAGTAGAACGGGTAGAGTGGCGGCCGAGCGCCGCTCGGCTTCATCTCGCCAGGCGCAGCCGGCGAACGTCCTCGGGCCCAGGCTGTCAGCTGTCTGCGCAGAAGCCCCCTGTGCTATCACCCTCCACGGTCCACCCGACTGTGGCAGCAACACAAATAGAGAGAATGGAATCAATTGTAAGCACCTGAGATTTGCTCAGGATACGTGGTTTTGGGAGAATGGGGTCAGTGTTTTGGGTGGGATGTGGGTGGATTTGAAGGGCAGAGGGGTGCTTTTTGTTTTTGTAAAGAGCTGTCGTAACGCTGTAAGGGGGCCTCTGTACTCACCCTTTCCATTTTGTGTGTGTGTGTGTGTGTGTGTGTGTGTGTGTGTGTGTGTGTGTACTATACGAGTTGCCTGGAGTATGAGTTAACAGTAACAGGGGGGGCGGAGGTGGCGATAACAGAACACACGCCATGGCGTTTTCATCCTGTGTTTGTCATTGATTAGAGACGGCCTCTTTAATTCCTCCTCACCCCATGTTGTGATCCATTTGCATTCGTTGTGAGAGTTAATGGAGTTTTCTCATGGCTCTGAAAGTCTTTGAAGACAGCAGACTGGATGTGATGTGTATACAGCCGCCGGGGCAGCGCCCCCCTGATTGATTTGGGCCCTTTTCCTCATCTCCATTTTAAATTGTTCTGCAGAAGAAGAAGAAGAAGAACAGGAAGTAGTTCAAATATGTTTGATGGTGTTGTTATGAAGGGATCACATAAAAATGTCAAACTGTAGAGGGATTTAACAGATCAGTGATTGCACTCCCAAGTATTGAGTAATGTAGACTCTTTTGACACTATCCCCATATTGCGTTGTGACGCGGGGACTTTCATATGATGAAGTATCACATTTTCCAAACATGTTGAATGCTTTATGCAGAGGCCGCATTCACCCCTGTCTGTGAACGTTTTGTACTTTTTGATGCTCTAGCTATTGCTCCCCTCAACCCTGGAACATCTGCCTTTCAGATCAACACAGCTGTTAACATCTATAGAAATGGGAGACCGATGGAAGTATTGAGTGTTTCAATACAGTACCGTCTCCCTGTCTGTAGACTGAGAGAACAACTTCTACATGATGACTGAGTAGGAATACCATTGTCTCCCTTTCTGTAGACTGTGCTGAAGCTCTGAGAGAACAACTTCTACATGATGACTGAGTAGGAATACCATTGTCTCCCTGTCTGTAGACTGAGAGAACAACTTCTACATGATGACTGAGTAGGAATACCATCGTCTCCCTGTCTGTAGACTGAGAGAACAACTTCTACATGATGACTGAGTAGGAATACCACCGTCTCCCTGTCTGTAGACTGAGAGAACAACTTCTACATGATGACTGAGTAGGAATACCATCGTCTCCCTGTCTGTAGACTGAGAGAACAACTTCTACATGATGACTGAGTAGGAATACCACCGTCTCCCTGTCTGTAGACTGAGAGAACAACTTCTACATGATGACTGAGTAGGAATACCACCGTCTCCCTGTCTGTAGACTGAGAGAACAACTTCTACCTGATGACTGAGTAGGAATACCATCGTCTCCCTGTCTGTAGACTGAGAGAACAACTTCTACCTGATGACTGAGTAGGAATACCACCGTCTCCCTGTCTGTAGACTGAGAGAACAACTTCTACATGATGACTGAGTAGGAATACCACCGTCTCCCTGTCTGAAGACTGAGAGAACAACTTCTACATGATGACTGAGTAGGAATACCATTGTCTCCCTGTCTGTAGACTGTGCTGAAGCTCTGAGAGAACAACTTCTACCTGATGACTGAGTAGGAATACCATTGTCTCCCTGTCTGTAGACTGTGAGAACAGCTTCTACCTGATGACTGAGTAGGAATACCATTGTCTCCCTTTCTGTAGACTGTGAGAACAGCTTCTACATGATGACTGAGATGACTGAGTAGGAATACCATTGCTTATAACCAAGTCTGTCTATTCTGTTGTGATTGATGACTGTGATGAAACGAGGGAGTTTCATTGAGCTGACCTCGAGTGTCCATCCATTGCCTCTGAAATGTTGTTCCCTCAGAAGTATTGGAGTCCATTTTGAAACCAAGACTTTAAAAAATCCATATTTTTGCCTCTACTCTTATTTGGGGTTATTGTTCATGATTAGAGTTGTTTTAACCTGAATGTGAAACACAGAACACTTTTGTTTTCCTCTGCAGGATTCAATCTCCAGTTTGTTGTCCACAGTAGTCGTCATTTTCAAACCAACTCTGTATCAGAAACAACAAGGGACTCATTGAAAGGTTAATATATTGTTAGACCGTAATCATCATATGAAGCGCTGATTACCCCCAGGACAAATATATATACTACGTTGTGATGTGGAAATTAGATCATCAAGTTATATCGTTCAATGACTATGTTAAATGGAACGATGGGACGGCATTGTTACGGCTCACTTTGTTGACGCCAGATCAAATTACTGTGTACGAAAAGAACAAACTCTTGACAAAATAGAACTCAAATAAGTTTGCCTTCCACAATCCAATTTCAACCCCTGAGCAGCTTGCAATTTTGTTTAGTAATTATTTCTGAATGAATTTGTTTTCTGTAGTCGCCCATAACGTATGTCTGAATCAGTTAAAATAGGTGTAGAGGCCATGAAGGGCCTCTTGAGATTTACCACGAGTTGCAAAGCTGTCAGTTAATTCAGAGAATGAATCAATAAGAGTTCTAACGCATTATCAAAAGAGCCTACGAAACAAGCAATTAATTGACTAAACATAATGGGCCATCTAGCTCAAAGCAGAAGACCTTGGGTCTCTTGTTATCTATGCATTAAAAACGTTCTCCCTGTCTGACTACAACTCCGTTTCTTGTGTTGTTTGTTGAGCTTTTCGGCCATGAAAAAAACTTCAAAGACTGTTTTTTTCTTCATTTTTATATATTTATCTGAAGTAAAATAATTGAAACTGTTGATGAACAAAGCCGTCATTTCAGGTCATTGGACTTTCACGTACTTTGTGTTGGAAGCTGTTTGTTTTCTGTGGAGTGGTGATGGATGAAGACAACATAGTCTATACGGAGCCCTTGTCATTTGGTAGTGTCTCACCAGAGATGACTGGATAATTGTTAGTTGTTAGTGGTCGACCAAAGCCCCATGTTAGCCTCTTAACTTTTTATTCCTTCTTTTTAACAACATTTAATTATTTTGTATCTGTTTGAGTGGAAATGTTTGCTCAGCCTGCAGATTCCTATTTGAAATATACATTATGCACAATTCATTCTACAACCCTGCACCTTTAGACAACCTGGAGGGGGTAGCAGGGAAGATGAAATGAACAGTGCTGTATATCTTCCACCTCCCCAAATGAGAGCAAGACTATTAACGTTTGGGTATTGTGTGTATTATTATGTAGATGGTGTTAACACATGCCCACCGGGGGGATGCCATCATATTCTCCCAGTGATCATAATGTGTCCAAGTGTGTGCTTTTGATTATGACATGCTAATTACATATTGTCTCTCTCTCTCTCTCTCTCGCTCTCTCGCTCTCTCGCTCTCTCGCTCTCTCGCTCTCTCTCTCTCTCTCTCTCTCTCTCTCTCTCTCTCTCTCTCTCTCTCTCTCTTTTCTTGTCTTCGTCTGCCTTTACAGATTCAGAAAAACCAAGGATCTTTAATGGTGAGATTTGATGTATTTTTTGTGGGGGAAGACAGTGTTTCACTCTCCAGTAGATCCCTCGTTTGAAACGTCCCACAAATTGCGTTTTTTTTTTTTTTGCATTGAAATGATACAGCGGGCCTTAACTGCCTGTATTAGATTAGATGCTATTATAGAATAATAGAAACATTCAGGAGGCGATGGCTGTGCCGGAGCTTGGTGCATTTGATTAATGTGAATACCTTTTTATTACATGAGTGATTTTCTCTGCCACCTCTCTGTCGTAACGTCTCATGTAGACTAATACTTCGTTTTCTTCTTCTGCCCATCTCCTCTCTCTCTGTCTCCCCATTCAAGCCTCTCCAGTTACTGCAATGCATCGTTGATGAGGTGAGTCGGCGTCTTATGTGCTTTCTCTCCTAAAGTCATTCCTAATGGTGTGGAAAGCTTATATTTTGTTTCCTAATGAAGCACAGTGCTCAGACGGCTTCGCTCGCGCTCGCTCACCCCCCTCCGCCCCGCACACACAACCGCCTTGGGCCATTCCACACACATACACACACACACACACACACACACACTCTCTCAGGCTGCACCCACCCTGAGCGGCTCTGTAGACACACAGACACACAAACACAGGCAGATCACAGATGCACGTATACACACACACACATACACCTTACTACTGCCTTGAACCATTCTATACGCACATATTGATAGACACACACACACATTGATAGACACACACACACATTGATAGACACACACACACACATTGATAGACACACACACACACACACACATTGATAGACACACACACACACACATTGATAGACAAACACACATATTGATACATACACATTGATAGGCACACACACACACACACACACATTGATAGACCCACACTGCTGCCTGCTGCTCGTTCTCAAAGGTTATTATAGTTTTGTTTTTATTTCTCTTCGTTTTCTGATTTTTATTTGAAGTTTAGTTTGTTGGTTTTCAGACCTGAATTGATTGTTTTTTATTTGGTTTTAGTTGTTTTAAAATTATTTCTATTTCTAGTTTCTCACACACAGGCCAGGAATAGAAGATACTGGGAGGAAGCTTCCTCCCAGTATCAGCCCAAACAGCTGTTACTTCTTCAGCCAGATCTCTTTTACAAGCTTTTATGTTACTTTGTTTCTGATGGCGGTCTATTGTGCATTTTCTTTTGTACTCTTAAGGTAGCAGGTTTTACAGAATATATTATTGACATTTGCAACGAGCATCCCAGCGGAGTGTTTGACACACTTTTATTTCAGTCAATACTCTGATCTTCAATTCCCTGTCGTTTTCTTTATACGTTTATGCTTGGTTTCCTTTCCTGCCATTTAACTGCCCCCTAATGGACCCGTTGTACAACTTCCGATGACCCCCGTTAGAGTACATCAGCGTGAAGCGAAGAGCGCTGTTGAATCACGACAAAAATAGTTATCCCTCAAAACACACGCGTGGCAAAACGGAAACGATTGATTGGATTGGAGACATTGGGTCAATTACAGAACATTTCCTAGGATTTTCTACCTGCAGCAACACTAGTGGATAATGCTGGAAGTAGCAGTTAAAACACAGGGCCTCCAGAACTGGACCAAAAGGCAGGACTCTGCTCATACCTAACTAGCTAACCCACCACGTTAAGTCTATAGGAATGCTAACAGGGCAACTTTAGCTTCGTAGTGCTTATACTATGTGAAAACACACTATATTTTTATTAAACCTTTATTTATACAGGGAATCCCATTTCAGCTGGGCATCTTTTTCAATGGTGCCCTGATGAATTGGTTTCTATATTTAATAGTTTGATCATTGTAATTCATATTTAACCACATCTCCTCCCTGGGTTTGCTTGTGTGTCAATGTGCCAAATGTTGATCGCAGCAAATATGGCCGCGCCCTTGTTGCCAGGCTACATAAGGTGAATATAGAGACACACTCAGATGTTCTCAATCAAGTGCTTTAATATACACACACACACACACACCTGGAGGAGGTAATGTAGCATGACCAGTCTAAGGAGCACAGAGAGTGTCAGGCCATTCAATATGTAGCATTAACCTTGACCTCTGACTCTTAGCAACACATGTTCCCAGAACCTTGACACACTTCCCTGTCCTACACACACACACACACACACACACACACACACACACACACACACACACACACACACACACACACACACACACACCAGGGTCAAGGGCAGTGTACCCCTCAGTCTACATGTAGCGCTGTGTATCAATCCTTTCTAGAATTATATATTTCAACAGCGAGGATATTTTGTGAAATAGGTTACGACGTGGTACTGCAGTCAGGTTAAGACCCTGGTGAGGTCGACGAAGTACGCAGATGAGCTTCCCTGTTTCTGACCGCTTGGATGTGGAGGCCGTGGGTGTGTGTGTGTGTGTGTGTGTGTGTGTGTGTGTGTGTGTGTGTGTGTGTGTGTGTGTGTGTGTGTGTGTGTGTGTGTGTGTGTGTGTGTGTGTGTGTGTGTGTGTGTGTGTGTGTGTGTGTGTGTGTGTGTGTGTGTGTGTGTGTGTGTGTGTGTGTGTGTGTGTGTGGGTGGGTGGGTGGGTGGGGGCGGGGCCTGATGGACGTACTGCCAAATGATCCAAAATTATATTGAAGGCGGCTTATGGTAGAGAAATTAGAACATTAAATTCTAGGGCAACAGCTCTGGTGGACATTCCTGCAGTCAGCATGCTAATTGCGTACTCCCTCAATGCTTGAGACATCTGTGGCATTGTGTTATGTGACAAAACTGCCCATTTTAGAGTGGTCTTTTATTGTCCCCAGCAGAAGGTGCACCTGTGTAATGATCATGCTTCTTGATATGCCACACCTGTCAGGTGGATGGATTATCTTGGCGAAGGAGAAATGCTCACTAACAGGGATAAACACATTTGTAAACCAAATGAAGAGAAATAAGCTTTTTTGTGCGTATGGAAAATGTCTATGATCTTTTATTTCAACTCAGGAAACAAATGTGGTCCTGTAGAACTAGGGATGAGTAGGTATATGGAGGAAGTAGAAGAAAATCTAGTGAGTTTTGTCTGAGTGCCAACCAAATACTGTAGCTAGACCTATAGTAGTAGTTATGACTAGCCAGACCTACAGTAGTAGTTATGACTAGCTAGACCTACAGTAGTAATTATGACTAGCCAGACCTACAGTAGTAGTTATGACTAGCCAGGCCTACAGTAGTAGTTATGACTAGCCAGACCTACAGTAGTAGTTATGACTAGCCAGGCCTACAGTAGTAATTATGACTAGCCAGGCCTACAGTAGTAATTATGACTAGCTAGACCTACAGTAGTAGTTATGACTAGCCAGACCTACAGTAGTAATTATGACTAGCCAGGCCTACAGTAGTAATTATGACTAGCTAGACCTACAGTAGTAATTATGACTAGCCAGACCTACAGTAGTAGTTATGACAAGCCAGGCCTACAGTAGTAATTATGACTAGCTAGACCTACAGTAGTAGTTATGACTAGCCAGGTCTACAGTAGTAGTTATGACTAGCCAGGTCTACAGTAGTAATTATGACTAGCCAGGTCTACAGTAGTAGTTATGACTAGCCAGGCCTACAGTAGTAGTTATGACTAGCCAGGCCTACAGTAGTAGTTATGACTAGCCAGGCCTACAGTAGTAGTTATGACTAGCTAGACCTACAGTAGCAATTATGACTAGCCAGGCCTACAGTAGTAGTTATGACAAGCCAGGCCTACAGTAGTAGTTATGACTAGCTAGACCTACAGTAGCAATTATGACTAGCCAGGCCTACAGTAGTAGTTATGACTAGCCAGGCCTACAAGTCCTTGGTCTGCTAGAATGGAGGGTGGTGCTAGCCGCTAGCCCGAGAGCTCCTTTACGTGTTGTGTTTATATTTTTGTGCAGTATAGTTTTGTCTTCAGTGTGTGTGCATGTGCACGCAGCACCCCATTTCACCCCCTAAAACAAGGGACCTTTCTGTCTCCACTCTCCTCTTCAGCTCCTCACTGACACGCGCTAATAACACAATGCCAGGAGAGAGCCCAACCCGACACACCCCAACCACACATTAAACATACCAAGCTTGTCCTTTACAGAGTATAGATTGGGTGTAATTAATAATTAAACGCTTGCAGTTGTAATGGGTTGACCCGGGCTGAACTGTTCATTAGTCACCAAGGCGAAGGCATCACTCAAACTATTTTCTCCCTCGTCCTTCACCGCTCTCCCCTGGCAGCGAGAGAGAGGTAGCGGGAGCTCTCGGGCTAGCGGCTAGCACCACCCTCCATTCTAGCAGACCAAGGACTTGGAGAGGAGGTGATGAGGGGAGAGGAGCGGAAAGGTGATGAGGAGAGGTGATGAGGGGAGAGGAGCGGAGAGGCCCGGCTGGGAATGGGAAAGTGTGGGACGGTTGCGGACCCATGTAGGTGGTGGTGGAGCCAGGAGTATTCAATTGCCACTGTCGCTCCTGCTGGGTTAGGATTGGTTAGAAATGGGACGGTACGGGCTGGGTTGGATTGGGCCAGGGTGGGCTGGACTGGGCTGGACTGGATCTATGTGACCTGGGCTCGACGGAGGAGTCTTTGCCGTGCCTCATATGAAGAGCAAATGTGGTCCTGTAGAACTAGGGATGAGTAGGTATATGGAGGAAGTAGAAGAAAATCTAGTGGGTTTTGTCTGAGTGCCAACCAAATACTGTAGCTAGACCTACAGTAGTAATTATGACTAGCCAGGCCTACAGTAGTAATTATGACTAGCCAGGCCTACAGTAGTAGTTATGACTAGCTAGACCTACAGTAGTAATTATGACTAGCCAGGCCTACAGTAGTAGTTATGACTAGCTAGACCTACAGTAGTAGTTATGACTAGCCAGGCCTACAGTAGTAGTTATGACTAGCCAGGCCTACAGTAGTAGTTATGACTAGCCAGGTCTACAGTAGTAGTTATGACTAGCCAGACCTACAGTAGTAGTTATGACTAGCCAGGCCTACAGTAGTAGTTATGACTAGCCAGACCTACAGTAGTAGTTATGACTAGCCAGGCCTACAGTAGTAGTAATGACTAACCAGGTCTACAGTAGTAGTTATGACTAGCCAGGCCTACAGTAGTAGTTATGACTAGCCAGACCTACAGTAGTAGTTATGACTAGCCAGACCTACAGTAGTAATTATGACTAGCCAGGCCTACAGTAGTAGTTATGACTAGCCAGACCTACAGTAGTAATTATGACTAGCCAGACCTACAGTAGTAGTTATGACTAACCAGGCCTACAGTAGTAGTTATGACTAGCCAGGTCTACAGTAGTAGTTATGACTAGCCAGGCCTACAGTAGTAGTTATGACTAGCCAGACCTACAGTAGTAATTATGACTAGCCAGGCCTACAGTAGTAGTTATGACTAGCCAGACCTACAGTAGTAAGTATGACTAGCTAGACCTACAGTAGTAGTTATGACTAGCCAGACCTACAGTAGTAATTATGACTAGCTAGACCTACAGTAGTAGTTATGACTAGCCAGACCTACAGTAGTAATTATGACAAGCCAGGCCTACAGTAGCAATTATGACTAGCCAGACCTACAGTAGTAGTTATGACTAGCCAGGCCTACAGTAGCAATTATGACTAGCTAGACCTACAGTAGTAATTATGACTAGCCAGACCTACAGTAGTAATTATGACTAGCCAGGCCTACAGTAGCAATTATGACTAGCTAGGCCTACAGTAGTAATTATGACTAGCCAGACCTACAGTAGTAATTATGACTAGCCAGGCCTACAGTAGCAATTATGACTAGCCAGGCCTACAGAAGTAATTATGACTAGCCAGGCCTACAGTAGTTGTTATGACTAGCCAGGCCTACAGTAGTAGTTATGACTAGCCAGGCCTACAGTAGTAATTATGACTAGCTAGACCTACAGTAGTAATTATGACTAGCCAGGCCTACAGTAGTAATTATGACTAGCTAGACCTACAGTAGTAATTATGACTAGCTAGACCTACAGTAGTAATTATGACTAGCCAGGCCTACAGTAGTAGTTATGACTAGCCAGGCCTACAGTAGTAATTATGACTAGCCAGGCCTACAGTAGTTGTTATGACTAGCCAGGCCTACAGTAGTAGTTATGACTAGCCAGGCCTACAGTAGTTGTTATGACTAGCCAGGCCTACAGTAGTAGTTATGACTAGCCAGGCCTACAGTAGTAGTTATTGCTGTAGCCAGGCCTACAGTAGAAGTTATGACTAGCCAGGCCTACAGTAGTAGTTATGACTAGCCAGGCCTACAGTGGTAGTTATGACTAACCAGGCCTACAGTAGTAGTTATCGTTGTAGCCAGGCCTACAGTAGTAGTTATGACTAGCCAGGCCTACAGTAGTAGTAATGACTAGCCAGGCCTACAGTAGTAGTTATGACTAGCCAGGCCTACAGTAGTAGTTATGACTAGCCAGGCCTACAGTAGTAGTAATGACTAGCCAGGCCTATAGTAGTAGTAATGACTAGCCAGGCCTACAGTAGTAGTTATGACTAGCCAGGCCTACAGTAGTAATTATGACTAGCCAGGCCTACAGTAGTAGTAATGACTAGCCAGGCCTATAGTAGTACTTATGACTAGCCAGGCCTATAGTAGTAGTTATGACTAGCCAGGCCTACAGTAGTAGTTATGACTAGCCAGGCCTACAGTAGTAGTTATGACTAGTCAGGCCTACAGTAGTAATTATGACTAGCCAGGCCTACAGTAGTAGTTATGACTAGCCAGGCCTACAGTAGTAGTTATGACTAGCCAGGCCTACAGTAGTAGTTATGACTAGTCAGGACTACAGTAGTAGTTATGACTAGCCAGGCCTACAGTAGTAGTAATGACTAGCCAGGCCTACAGTAGTAGTAATGACTAGCCAGGCCTACAGTAGTAGTTATGACTAGCCAGGCCTACAGTAGTAGTTATGACTAGCCAGGCCTACAGTAGTAGTAATGACTAGCCAGGCCTACAGTAGTAGTTATGACTAGCCAGGCCTACAGTAGTAGTTATGACTAGCCAGGTCTACAGTAGTAGTTATGACTAGCCAGGCCTACAGTAGTAGTTATGACTAGCCAGGTCTACAGTAGTAGTTATGACTAGCCAGGTCTACAGTAGTAGTTATGACTAGCCAGGCCTACAGTAGTAGTTATGACTAGCCAGGCCTACAGTAGTAGTTATGACTAGCCAGGCCTACAGTAGTAGTTATGACTAGCCAGGCCTACAGTAGTAGTTATGACAAGCCAGGCCTACAGTAGTAGTTATCGTTGTAGCCAGGCCTACAGTAGTAGTTATGACTAGCCAGGCCTACAGTAGTTGTTATCGTTGTAGCCAGGCCTACAGTAGTAGTTATGACTAGCCAGGCCTACAGTAGTAGTTATGACTAGCCAGGTCTACAGTAGTAGTTTTGACTAGCCAGGTCTACAGTAGTAGTTATGACTAGCCAGGCCTACAGTAGTAGTTATGACTAGCCAGGCCTACAGTAGTAATTATGACTAGCCAGGTCTACAGTAGTAGTTATGACTAGCCAGGTCTACAGTAGTAGTTATGACTAGCCAGGTCTACAGTAGTAATTATGACTAGCCAGGCCTACAGTAGTAGTTATGACTAGCCAGGTCTACAGTAGTAGTTATGACTAGCCAGGCCTACAGTAGTAGTTATGACTAGCCAGGTCTACAGTAGTAGTTATGACTAGCCAGGTCTACAGTAGTAGTTATGACTAGCCAGGTCTACAGTAGTAGTTATGAATAGCCAGGCCTACAGTAGTTGTTATGACTAGCCAGGTCTACAGTAGTAGTTATGACTAGCCAGGTCTACAGTAGTAGTTATGACTAGCCAGGCCTACAGTAGTAGTTATGACTAGCCAGGCCTACAGTAGTAGTTATGACTAGCTAGACCTACAGTAGTAGTTATGACTAGCCAGGCCTACAGTAGTAGTTATGACTAGCCAGGCCTACAGTAGTAGTTATGACTAGCCAGGCCTACAGTAGTAGTTATGACTAGCCAGGCCTACAGTAGTAGTTATGACTAGCCAGGCCTACAGTAGTAGTTATGACTAGCCAGGCCTACAGTAGTAGTTATGACTAGCCAGGCCTACAGTAGTAGTTATGACTAGCCAGGCCTACAGTAGTAGTTATGACTAGCCAGGCCTACAGTAGTAGTTATGACTAGCCAGGCCTACAGTAGTAGTTATGACTAGCCAGGCCTACAGTAGTAGTTATGACTAGCCAGGCCTACAGTAGTAGTTATGACTAGCCAGGCCTACAGTAGTAGTTATGACTAGCTAGGCCTACAGTAGTAGTTATGACTAGCCAGGCCTACAGTACTGGTTATGACTAGCCAGGCCTACAGTAGTAGTTATGACTAGCCAGGCCTACAGTAGTAGTTATGACTAGCCAGGCCTACAGTAGTAGTTATGACTAGCCAGGCCTACAGTAGTAGTTATGACTAGCCAGGCCTACAGTAGTAGTTATGACTAGCCAGGCCTACAGTAGTAGTTATGACTAGCCAGGCCTACAGTAGTAGTTATGACTAGCCAGGTCTACAGTAGTAGTTATGACTAGCCAGGCCTACAGTAGTAGTTATGACTAGCCAGGCCTACAGTAGTAGTTATGACTAGCCAGGCCTACAGTAGTAGTTATGACTAGCCAGGCCTACAGTAGTAGTTATGACTAGCCAGGCCTACAGTAGTAATTATGACTAGCCAGTTCTACAGTAGTAGTTATGACTAGCCAGTTCTACAGTAGTAGTTATGACTAGCCAGGCCTACAGTAGTAGTTATGACTAGCCAGGCCTACAGTAGTAGTTATGACTAGCCAGGTCTACAGTAGTAGTTATGACTAGCCAGGCCTACAGTAGTAGTTATGACTAGCCAGGCCTACAGTAGTAGTTATGACTAGCCAGGCCTACAGTAGTAGTTATGACTAGCCAGGCCTACAGTAGTAGTTATGACTAGCCAGGCCTACAGTAGTAGTTATGACTAGCCAGGCCTACAGTAGTAGTTATGACTAGCTAGACCTACAGTAGTAGTTATGACTAGCCAGGCCTACAGTAGTAGTTATGACTAGCCAGGCCTACAGTAGTAGTTATGACTAGCCAGGCCTACAGTAGTAATTATGACTAGCCAGGTCTACAGTAGTAGTTATGACTAGCCAGGCCTACAGTAGTAGTTATGACTAGCCAGGCCTACAGTAGTAGTTATGACTAGCCAGGCCTACAGTAGTAGTTATGACTAGCCAGGCCTACAGTAGTAGTTATGACTAGCCAGGTCTACAGTAGTAGTTATGACTAGCCAGGTCTACAGTAGTAGTTATGACTAGCCAGGCCTACAGTAGTAGTTATGACTAGCCAGGCCTACAGTAGTAGTTATGACTAGCCAGGTCAACAGTAGTAGTTATGACTAGCCAGGCCTACAGTAGTAGTTATGACTAGCCAGGCCTACAGTAGTAGTTATGACTAGCCAGGCCTACAGTAGTAGTTATGACTAGCCAGGTCTACAGTAGTAGTTATGACTAGCCAGGCCTACAGTAGTAGTTATGACTAGCCAGGCCTACAGTAGTAGTTATGACTAGCCAGGTCTACAGTAGTAGTTATGACTAGCCAGGTCTACAGTAGTAGTTATGACTAGCCAGGCCTACAGTAGTAGTTATGACTAGCCAGGCCTACAGTAGTAGTTATGACTAGCCAGGCCTACAGTAGTAGTTATGACTAGCCAGGTCTACAGTAGTAGTTATGACTAGCCAGGCCTACAGTAGTAGTTATGACTAGCCAGGCCTACAGTAGTAATTATGACTAGCCAGGCCTACAGTAGTAGTTATGACTAGCCAGGTCTACAGTAGTAGTTATGACTAGCCAGGTCTACAGTAGTAGTTATGACTAGCCAGGTCTACAGTAGTAGTTATGACTAGCCAGGCCTACAGTAGTAGTTATGACTAGCCAGGTCTACAGTAGTAGTTATGACTAGCCAGGCCTACAGTAGTAGTTATGACTAGCCAGGCCTACAGTAGTAGTTATGACTAGCCAGGCCTACAGTAGTAGTTATGACTAGCCAGGTCTACAGTAGTAGTTATGACTAGCCAGGCCTACAGTAGTAGTTATGACTAGCCAGGCCTACAGTAGTAGTTATGACTAGCCAGGTCTACAGTAGTAGTTATGACTAGCCAGGTCTACAGTAGTAGTTATGACTAGCCAGGTCTACAGTAGTAGTTATGACTAGCCAGGCCTACAGTAGTAGTTATGACTAGCCAGGCCTACAGTAGTAGTTATGACTAGCCAGGTCTACAGTAGTAGTTATGACTAGCCAGGTCTACAGTAGTAGTTATGACTAGCCAGGCCTACAGTAGTAGTTATGACTAGCCAGGCCTACAGTAGTAATTATGACTAGCCAGGCCTACAGTAGTAGTTATCGCTGTAGCCAGGCCTACAGTAGTAGTTATGACTAGCCAGGTCTACAGTAGTAGTTATGACTAGCCAGGCCTACAGTAGTAGTTATGACTAGCCAGGTCTTCAGTAGTAGTTATGACTAGCCAGGCCTACAGTAGTAGTTATGACTAGCCAGGCCTACAGTAGTAGTTATGACTAGCCAGGCCTACAGTAGTAATTATGACTAGCCAGGTCTACAGTAGTAGTTATGACTAGCCAGGCCTACAGTAGTAGTTATGACTAGCCAGGCCTACAGTCGTAGTTATGACTAGCCAGGTCTACAGTAGTAGTTATGACTAGCCAGGCCTACAGTAGTAGTTATGACTAGCCAGGTCTACAGTAGTAGTTATGACTAGCCAGGCCTACAGTAGTAGTTATGACTAGCCAGGCCTACAGTAGTAGTTATGACTAGCCAGGCCTACAGTAGTAGTTATGACTAGCCAGGTCTACAGTAGTAGTTATGACTAGCCAGGCCTACAGTAGTAGTTATGACTAGCCAGGTCTACAGTAGTAGTTATGACTAGCCAGGCCTACAGTAGTAGTTATGACTAGCCAGGGCTACAGTAGTAGTTATGACTAGCCAGGTCTACAGTAGTAATTATGACTAGCCAGACCTACAGTAGTAGTTATGACTAGCCAGGCCTACAGTAGTAGTTATGACTAGCCAGGCCTACAGTAGTAGTTATGACTAGCCAGGTCTACAGTAGTAGTTATGACTAGCCAGGCCTACAGTAGTAGTTATGACTAGCCAGGCCTACAGTAGTAGTTATGACTAGCCAGGCCTACAGTAGTAGTTATGACTAGCCAGGCCTACAGTAGTAGTTATGACTAGCCAGGCCTACAGTAGTAGTTATGACTAGCCAGGCCTACAGTAGTAGTTATGACTAGCCAGGCCTACAGTAGTAGTTATGACTAGCCAGGTCTACAGTAGTAGTTATGACTAGCCAGGCCTACAGTAGTAGTTATGACTAGCCAGGCCTACAGTAGTAGTTATGACTAGCCAGGTCTACAGTAGTAGTTATGACTAGCCAGGTCTACAGTAGTAGTTATGACTAGCCAGGCCTACAGTAGTAGTTATGACTAGCCAGGCCTACAGTAGTAGTTATGACTAGCCAGGCCTACAGTAGTAGTTATGACTAGCCAGGCCTACAGTAGTAGTTATGACTAGCCAGGCCTACAGTAGTAGTTATGACTAGCCAGGTCTACAGTAGTAGTTATGACTAGCCAGGCCTACAGTAGTAGTTATGACTAGCCAGGTCTACAGTAGTAGTTATGACTAGCCAGGCCTACAGTAGTAGTTATGACTAGCCAGGTCTACAGTAGTAGTTATGACTAGCCAGGCCTACAGTAGTAGTTATGACCAGCCAGGTCTACAGTAGTAGTTATGACCAGCCAGGCCTACAGTAGTAGTTATGACTAGCCAGGCCTACAGTAGTAGTTATGACTAGCCAGGTCTACAGTAGTAGTTATGACTAGCCAGGTCTACAGTAGTAGTTATGACTAGCCAGGCCTACAGTAGTAGTTATGACTAGCCAGGCCTACAGTAGTAGTTATGACTAGCCAGGCCTACAGTAGTAGTTATGACTAGCCAGGCCTACAGTAGTAGTTATGACTAGCCAGGCCTACAGTAGTAGTTATGACTAGCCAGGTCTACAGTAGTAGTTATGACTAGCCAGGCCTACAGTAGTAGTTATGACTAGCCAGGTCTACAGTAGTAGTTATGACTAGCCAGGCCTACAGTAGTAGTTATGACTAGCCAGGCCTACAGTAGTAATTATGACTAGCCAGGCCTACAGTAGTAGTTATCGCTGTAGCCAGGCCTACAGTAGTAGTTATGACTAGCCAGGTCTACAGTAGTAGTTATGACTAGCCAGGTCTACAGTAGTAGTTATGACTAGCCAGGCCTACAGTAGTAGTTATGACTAGCCAGGTCTACAGTAGTAGTTATGACTAGCCAGGCCTACAGTAGTAGTTATGACTAGCCAGGCCTACAGTAGTAGTTATGACTAGCCAGGCCTACAGTAGTAGTTATGACTAGCCAGGCCTACAGTAGTAGTTATGACTAGCCAGGCCTACAGTAGTAGTTATGACTAGCCAGGTCTACAGTAGTAGTTATGACTAGCCAGGTCTACAGTAGTAGTTATGACTAGCCAGGTCTACAGTAGTAGTTATGACTAGCCAGGCCTACAGTAGTAGTTATGACTAGCCAGGCCTACAGTAGTAGTTATGACTAGCCAGGTCTACAGTAGTAGTTATGACTAGCCAGGTCTACAGTAGTAGTTATGACTAGCCAGGCCTACAGTAGTAGTTATGACTAGCCAGGCCTACAGTAGTAATTATGACTAGCCAGGCCTACAGTAGTAGTTATCGCTGTAGCCAGGCCTACAGTAGTAGTTATGACTAGCCAGGTCTACAGTAGTAGTTATGACTAGCCAGGCCTACAGTAGTAGTTATGACTAGCCAGGTCTTCAGTAGTAGTTATGACTAGCCAGGCCTACAGTAGTAGTTATGACTAGCCAGGCCTACAGTAGTAGTTATGACTAGCCAGGCCTACAGTAGTAATTATGACTAGCCAGGTCTACAGTAGTAGTTATGACTAGCCAGGCCTACAGTAGTAGTTATGACTAGCCAGGCCTACAGTCGTAGTTATGACTAGCCAGGTCTACAGTAGTAGTTATGACTAGCCAGGCCTACAGTAGTAGTTATGACTAGCCAGGTCTACAGTAGTAGTTATGACTAGCCAGGCCTACAGTAGTAGTTATGACTAGCCAGGCCTACAGTAGTAGTTATGACTAGCCAGGCCTACAGTAGTAGTTATGACTAGCCAGGTCTACAGTAGTAGTTATGACTAGCCAGGCCTACAGTAGTAGTTATGACTAGCCAGGTCTACAGTAGTAGTTATGACTAGCCAGGCCTACAGTAGTAGTTATGACTAGCCAGGTCTACAGTAGTAGTTATGACTAGCCAGGTCTACAGTAGTAATTATGACTAGCCAGACCTACAGTAGTAGTTATGACTAGCCAGGCCTACAGTAGTAGTTATGACTAGCCAGGCCTACAGTAGTAGTTATGACTAGCCAGGTCTACAGTAGTAGTTATGACTAGCCAGGCCTACAGTAGTAGTTATGACTAGCCAGGCCTACAGTAGTAGTTATGACTAGCCAGGCCTACAGTAGTAGTTATGACTAGCCAGGCCTACAGTAGTAGTTATGACTAGCCAGGCCTACAGTAGTAGTTATGACTAGCCAGGCCTACAGTAGTAGTTATGACTAGCCAGGCCTACAGTAGTAGTTATGACTAGCCAGGTCTACAGTAGTAGTTATGACTAGCCAGGCCTACAGTAGTAGTTATGACTAGCCAGGCCTACAGTAGTAGTTATGACTAGCCAGGTCTACAGTAGTAGTTATGACTAGCCAGGTCTACAGTAGTAGTTATGACTAGCCAGGCCTACAGTAGTAGTTATGACTAGCCAGGCCTACAGTAGTAGTTATGACTAGCCAGGCCTACAGTAGTAGTTATGACTAGCCAGGCCTACAGTAGTAGTTATGACTAGCCAGGCCTACAGTAGTAGTTATGACTAGCCAGGTCTACAGTAGTAGTTATGACTAGCCAGGCCTACAGTAGTAGTTATGACTAGCCAGGTCTACAGTAGTAGTTATGACTAGCCAGGCCTACAGTAGTAGTTATGACTAGCCAGGTCTACAGTAGTAGTTATGACTAGCCAGGCCTACAGTAGTAGTTATGACCAGCCAGGTCTACAGTAGTAGTTATGACCAGCCAGGCCTACAGTAGTAGTTATGACTAGCCAGGTCTTCAGTAGTAGTTATGACTAGCCAGGCCTACAGTAGTAGTTATGACTAGCCAGGCCTACAGTAGTAGTTATGACTAGCCAGGCCTACAGTAGTAATTATGACTAGCCAGGTCTACAGTAGTAGTTATGACTAGCCAGGCCTACAGTAGTAGTTATGACTAGCCAGGCCTACAGTCGTAGTTATGACTAGCCAGGTCTACAGTAGTAGTTATGACTAGCCAGGCCTACAGTAGTAGTTATGACTAGCCAGGTCTACAGTAGTAGTTATGACTAGCCAGGCCTACAGTAGTAGTTATGACTAGCCAGGCCTACAGTAGTAGTTATGACTAGCCAGGCCTACAGTAGTAGTTATGACTAGCCAGGTCTACAGTAGTAGTTATGACTAGCCAGGCCTACAGTAGTAGTTATGACTAGCCAGGTCTACAGTAGTAGTTATGACTAGCCAGGCCTACAGTAGTAGTTATGACTAGCCAGGTCTACAGTAGTAGTTATGACTAGCCAGGTCTACAGTAGTAATTATGACTAGCCAGACCTACAGTAGTAGTTATGACTAGCCAGGCCTACAGTAGTAGTTATGACTAGCCAGGCCTACAGTAGTAGTTATGACTAGCCAGGTCTACAGTAGTAGTTATGACTAGCCAGGCCTACAGTAGTAGTTATGACTAGCCAGGCCTACAGTAGTAGTTATGACTAGCCAGGCCTACAGTAGTAGTTATGACTAGCCAGGCCTACAGTAGTAGTTATGACTAGCCAGGCCTACAGTAGTAGTTATGACTAGCCAGGCCTACAGTAGTAGTTATGACTAGCCAGGCCTACAGTAGTAGTTATGACTAGCCAGGCCTACAGTAGTAGTTATGACTAGCCAGGCCTACAGTAGTAGTTATGACTAGCCAGGCCTACAGTAGTAGTTATGACTAGCCAGGCCTACAGTAGTAGTTATGACTAGCCAGGTCTACAGTAGTAGTTATGACTAGCCAGGCCTACAGTAGTAGTTATGACTAGCCAGGCCTACAGTAGTAGTTATGACTAGCCAGGCCTACAGTAGTAGTTATGACTAGCCAGGCCTACAGTAGTAGTTATGACTAGCCAGGCCTACAGTAGTAGTTATGACTAGCCAGGTCTACAGTAGTAGTTATGACTAGCCAGGCCTACAGTAGTAGTTATGACTAGCCAGGTCTACAGTAGTAGTTATGACTAGCCAGGCCTACAGTAGTAGTTATGACTAGCCAGGTCTACAGTAGTAGTTATGACTAGCCAGGCCTACAGTAGTAGTTATGACCAGCCAGGTCTACAGTAGTAGTTATGACCAGCCAGGCCTACAGTAGTAGTTATGACTAGCCAGGCCTACAGTAGTAGTTATGACTAGCCAGGCCTACAGTAGTAGTTATGACTAGCCAGGCCTACAGTAGTAGTTATGACTAGCCAGGTCTACAGTAGTAGTTATGACTAGCCAGGTCTACAGTAGTAGTTATGACTAGCCAGGCCTACAGTAGTAGTTATGACTAGCCAGGCCTACAGTAGTAGTTATGACTAGCCAGGTCTACAGTAGTAGTTATGACTAGCCAGGCCTACAGTAGTAGTTATGACTAGCCAGGTCTACAGTAGTAGTTATGACTAGCCAGGCCTACAGTAGTAGTTATGACTAGCCAGGCCTACAGTAGTAGTTATGACTAGCCAGGTCTACAGTAGTAGTTATGACTAGCCAGGTCTACAGTAGTAGTTATGACTAGCCAGGCCTACAGTAGTAGTTATGACTAGCCAGGCCTACAGTAGTAGTTATGACTAGCCAGGCCTACAGTAGTAGTTATGACTAGCCAGGCCTACAGTAGTAGTTATGACTAGCCAGGCCTACAGTAGTAGTTATGACTAGCCAGGTCTACAGTAGTAGTTATGACTAGCCAGGCCTACAGTAGTAGTTATGACTAGCCAGGCCTACAGTAGTAGTTATGACTAGCCAGGTCTACAGTAGTAGTTATTGCTGTAGCCAGGCCTACAGTAGTAGTAATGACTAGCCAGGTCTACAGTAATAGTTATGACTAGCCAGGCCTACAGTAGTAGTTATGACTAGCCAGGTCTACAGTAGTAGTTATGACTAGCCAGGCCTACAGTAGTAGTTATGACTAGCCAGGTCTACAGTAGTAGTTATGACTAGCCAGGCCTACAGTAGTAGTTATGACTAGCCAGGTCTACAGTAGTAGTTATGACTAGCCAGGTCTACAGTAGTAGTTATGACTAGCCAGGTCTACAGTAGTAATTATGACTAGCCAGACCTACAGTAGTAGTTATGACTAGCCAGGCCTACAGTAGTAGTTATGACTAGCCAGGTCTACAGTAGTAGTTATGACTAGCCAGGCCTACAGTAGTAGTTATGACTAGCCAGGCCTACAGTAGTAGTTATGACTAGCCAGGTCTACAGTAGTAGTTATGACTAGCCTACAGTAGTAGTTATGACTAGCCAGGTCTACAGTAGTAGTTATGACTAGCCAGGCCTACAGTAGTAGTTATGACTAGCCAGGCCTACAGTAGTAGTTATGACTAGCCAGGTCTACAGTAGTAGTTATGACTAGCCAGGTCTACAGTAGTAGTTATGACTAGCCAGGTCTACAGTAGTAGTTATGACTAGCCAGGCCTACAGTAGTAGTTATGACTAGCCAGGCCTACAGTAGTAGTTATGACTAGCCAGGCCTACAGTAGTAGTTATGACTAGCCAGGCCTACAGTAGTAGTTATGACTAGCCAGGCCTACAGTAGTAGTTATGACTAGCCAGGCCTACAGTAGTAGTTATGACTAGCCAGGTCTACAGTAGTAGTTATGACTAGCCAGGTCTACAGTAGTAGTTATGACTAGCCAGGCCTACAGTAGTAGTAATGACTAGCCAGGTCTACAGTAGTAGTTATGACTAGCCAGGCCTACAGTAGTAGTTATGACTAGCCAGGCCTACAGTAGTAGTTATGACTAGCCAGGTCTACAGTAGTAGTTATGACTAGCCAGGCCTACAGTAGTAGTTATGACTAGCCAGGTCTACAGTAGTAGTTATGACTAGCCAGGCCTACAGTAGTAGTTATGACTAGCCAGGCCTACAGTAGTAGTTATGACTAGCCAGGCCTACAGTAGTAGTTATGACTAGCCAGGTCTACAGTAGTAGTTATGACTAGCCAGGCCTACAGTAGTAGTTATGACTAGCCAGGCCTACAGTAGTAGTTATGACTAGCCAGGCCTACAGTAGTAGTTATGACTAGCCAGGCCTACAGTAGTAGTTATGACTAGCCAGGCCTACAGTAGTAGTTATGACTAGCCAGGCCTACAGTAGTAGTTATGACTAGCCAGGCCTACAGTAGTAGTTATGACTAGCCAGGTCTACAGTAGTAGTTATGACTAGCCAGGTCTACAGTAGTAGTTATGACTAGCCAGGTCTACAGTAGTAGTTATGACTAGCCAGGCCTACAGTAGTAGTTATGACTAGCCAGGTCTACAGTAGTAGTTATGACTAGCCAGGCCTACAGTAGTAGTTATGACTAGCCAGGCCTACAGTAGTAGTTATGACTAGCCAGGCCTACAGTAGTAGTTATGACTAGCCAGGTCTACAGTAGTAGTTATGACTAGCCAGGCCTACAGTAGTAGTTATGACTAGCCAGGTCTACAGTAGTAGTTATGACTAGCCAGGCCTACAGTAGTAGTAATGACTAGCCAGGTCTACAGTAGTAGTTATGACTAGCCAGGCCTACAGTAGTAGTTATGACTAGCCAGGTCTACAGTAGTAGTTATGACTAGCCAGGCCTACAGTAGTAGTTATGACTAGCCAGGTCTACAGTAGTAGTTATGACTAGCCAGGCCTACAGTAGTAGTTATGACTAGCCAGGCCTACAGTAGTAGTTATGACTAGCCAGGTCTACAGTAGTAGTTATGACTAGCCAGGTCTACAGTAGTAGTTATGACTAGCCAGGCCTACAGTAGTAGTTATGACTAGCCAGGTCTACAGTAGTAGTTATGACTAGCCAGGCCTACAGTAGTAGTTATGACTAGCCAGGCCTACAGTAGTAGTTATGACTAGCCAGGCCTACAGTAGTAGTTATGACTAGCCAGGCCTACAGTAGTAGTTATGACTAGCCAGGTCTACAGTAGTAGTTATGACTAGCCAGGCCTACAGTAGTAGTTATGACTAGCCAGGCCTACAGTAGTAGTTATGACTAGCCAGGCCTACAGTAGTAGTTATGACTAGCCAGGTCTACAGTAGTAGTTATGACTAGCCAGGCCTACAGTAGTAGTTATGACTAGCCAGGTCTACAGTAGTAGTTATGACTAGCCAGGCCTACAGTAGTAGTTATGACTAGCCAGGCCTACAGTAGTAGTTATGACTAGCCAGGTCTACAGTAGTAGTTATGACTAGCCAGGCCTACAGTAGTAGTTATGACTAGCCAGGTCTACAGTAGTAGTTATGACTAGCCAGGCCTACAGTAGTAGTTATGACTAGCCAGGCCTACAGTAGTAGTTATGACTAGCCAGGCCTACAGTAGTAGTTATGACTAGCCAGGCCTACAGTAGTAGTTATGACTAGCCAGGCCTACAGTATTAGTTATGACTAGCCAGGCCTACAGTAGTAGTTATGACTAGCCAGGCCTACAGTAGTAGTTATGACTAGCCAGGCCTACAGTAGTAGTTATGACTAGCCAGGCCTACAGTAGTAGTTATGACTAGCCAGGCCTACAGTAGTAGTTATGACTAGCCAGGCCTACAGTAGTAGTTATGACTAGCCAGGTCTACAGTAGTAGTTATGACTAGCCAGGCCTACAGTAGTAGTTATGACTAGCCAGGTCTACAGTAGTAGTTATGACTAGCCAGGCCTACAGTAGTAGTTATGACTAGCCAGGCCTACAGTAGTCGTTATGACTAGCCAGGCCTACAGTAGTAGTTATGACTAGCCAGGCCTACAGTAGTAGTTATGACTAGCCAGGTCTACAGTAGTAGTTATGACTAGCCAGGCCTACAGTAGTAGTTATGACTAGCCAGGCCTACAGTAGTAGTTATGACTAGCCAGGCCTACAGTAGTAGTTATGACTAGCCAGGCCTACAGTAGTAGTTATGACTAGCCAGGCCTACAGCATTAGTTATGACTAGCCAGGCCTACAGCATTAGTTATGACTAGCCAGGCCTACAGTAGTAGTTATGACTAGCCAGGCCTACAGTAGTAGTTATGACTAGCCAGGCCTACAGTAGTAGTTATGACTAGCCAGGCCTACAGTAGTAGTTATGACTAGCCAGGCCTACAGTAGTAGTTATGACTAGCCAGGCCTACAGTAGTAGTTATGACTAGCCAGGCCTACAGTAGTAGTTATGACTAGCCAGGCCTACAGTAGTAGTTATGACTAGCCAGGTCTACAGTAGTAGTTATGACTAGCCAGGCCTACAGTAGTAGTTATGACTAGCCAGGCCTACAGTAGTAGTTATGACTAGCCAGGTCTACAGTAGTAGTTATGACTAGCCAGGCCTACAGTAGTAGTTATGACTAGCCAGGCCTACAGTAGTAGTTATGACTAGCCAGGTCTACAGTAGTAGTTATGAATAGCCAGGCCTACAGTAGTAGTTATGACTAGCCAGGTCTACAGTAGTAGTTATGACTAGCCAGGTCTACAGTAGTAGTTATGACTAGCCAGGTCTACAGTAGTAGTTATGACTAGCCAGGCCTACAGTAGTAGTTATGACTAGCCAGGTCTACAGTAGTAGTTATGACTAGCCAGGCCTACAGTAGTAGTTATGACTAGCCAGGCCTACAGTAGTAGTTATGACTAGCCAGGTCTACAGTAGTAGTTATGACTAGCCAGGCCTACAGTAGTAGTTATGACTAGCCAGGCCTACAGTAGTAGTTATGACTAGCCAGGTCTACAGTAGTAGTTATGACTAGCCAGGCCTACAGTAGTAGTTATGACTAGCCAGGTCTACAGTAGTAGTTATGACTAGCCAGGTCTACAGTAGTAGTCATGACTAGCCAGGCCTACAGTAGTAGTTATGACTAGCCAGGCCTACAGTAGTAGTTATGACTAGCCAGGCCTACAGTAGTAGTTATGACTAGCCAGGCCTACAGTAGTAGTTATGACTAGCCAGGCCTACAGTAGTAGTTATGACTAGCCAGGCCTACAGTAGTAGTTATGACTAGCCAGGTCTACAGTAGTAGTTATGAATAGCCAGTCCTACAGTAGTAGTTATGACTAGCCAGGCCTACAGTAGTAGTTATGACTAGCCAGGCCTACAGTAGTAGTTATGACTAGCCAGGTCTACAGTAGTAGTTATGACTAGCCAGGTCTACAGTAGTAGTTATGACTAGCCAGGCCTACAGTAGTAGTTATGACTAGCCAGGTCTACAGTAGTAGTTATGACTAGCCAGGCCTACAGTAGTAGTTATGACTAGCCAGGCCTACAGTAGTAGTTATGACTAGTCAGGCCTACAGTAGTAGTTATGACTAGCCAGGCCTACAGTAGTAGTTATGACTAGCCAGGCCTACAGTAGTAGTTATGACTAGCCAGGCCTACAGTAGCAGTTATGACTAGCCAGGTCTACAGTAGTAGTTATGACTAGCCAGGCCTACAGTAGTAGTTATGACTAGCCAGGCCTACAGTAGTAGTTATGACTAGCCAGGCCTACAGTAGTAGTTATGACTAGCCAGGCCTACAGTAGTAGTTATGACTAGCCAGGCCTACAGTAGTAGTTATGACTAGCCAGGCCTACAGTAGTAGTTATGACTAGCCAGGCCTACAGTAGTAGTTATGACTAGCCAGGCCTACAGTAGTAGTTATGACTAGCCAGGCCTACAGTAGTAGTTATGACAAGCCAGGCCTACAGTAGTAGTTATGACTAGCCAGGCCTACAGTAGTAGTTATGACTAGCCAGGCCTACAGTAGTAGTTATGACTAGCCAGGCCTACAGTAGTAGTTATGACTAGCCAGGTCTACAGTAGTAGTTATGACTAGCCAGGCCTACAGTAGTAGTTATGACTAGCCAGGCCTACAGTAGTAGTTATGACTAGCCAGGCCTACAGTGGTAGTTATGACTAGCCAGGCCTACAGTGGTAGTTATGACTAGCCAGGTCTACAGTAGTAGTTATGACTAGCCAGGCCTACAGTAGTAGTTATGACTAGCCAGGCCTACAGTAGTAGTTATGACTAGCCAGATCTACAGTAGTAGTTATGACTAGCCAGGCCTACAGTAGTAGTTATGACTAGCCAGGCCTACAGTAGTAGTTATGACTAGCCAGGCCTACAGTAGTAGTTATGACTAGCCAGGTATACAGTAGTAGTTATGACTAGCCAGGCCTACAGTAGTAGTTATGACTAGCCAGGCCTACAGTAGTAGTTATGACTAGCCAGGTCTACAGTAGTAGTTATTGCTGTAGCCAGGCCTACAGTAGTAGTAATGACTAGCCAGGTCTACAGTAATAGTTATGACTAGCCAGGCCTACAGTAGTAGTTATGACTAGCCAGGCCTAC
>NW_027261038.1:322500-337500 GCF_045791955.1 Oncorhynchus clarkii lewisi
TTTGTTACAGAATTCGCAACACACTAAGTGTTTTTCCCTCAGGCCCATACTCCACTACCACATATCTACAACTCTAAATCCATGTGTACGTGTGTGTGTATAGTGCCTATGTTTGTTGCCTCACAGTCCCCGCTGTGTATTTTTATCTGATTCTACTGATTGTATCAGTTACCTGATGTGGAATAGAGTTCCATGTAGCCATGGCTCTATGTAGTACTGTGCACCTCCCATAGTCTGTTCTGGACTTGGGGACTGTGAAGTGACCTCTGGTGGCATGTCTTGTTGGGTGTGGATGGGTGTTTGAGCTGTGTGCTAGTAGTTTAGACAGACAGCTCGGTACATTCAGCTTGTCAACACCTCCTTACAGAAACAAGTAGTGATGAAGTCAATCTCTCCTCCACTTGAGCCAGGAGAGATTAACATGCATATTGTTAATGTTAGCTCTCTGTGTACATCTAAAGGCCAGCCGTGCTGTTCTGTTCTGAGCCAATTGCAAGTTTCCTAAGTCCCTCTTTGTGGCACCTGGCCACACTACTGAACAGTAGTCCAGGTGTGACAACTAGGGCCTGTAGGACCTGCCTTGTTCATAGTGTTGTTAAGAAGGTAGAAACTAGGGCCTGTAGGACCTGCCTTGTTCATATTGTTGTTAAGAAGGTAGAAACTAGGGCCTGTAGGACCTGCCTTGTTCATAGTGTTGTTTAGAAGGTAGAAACTAGGGCCTGTAGGACCTGCCTTGTTCATAGTGTTGCTAAGAAGGTAGAAACTAGGGCCTGTAGGACCTGTCTTGTTCATAGTGTTGTTAAGAACGTAGATTAGTGCTTTACTATGGACAGATTTCTCCCCATCTTAGCACCTGTTGTATCAATATGTTTTGACCATGACAGTCAACTTACTCAATTTCCAAATTATTTATTACAAGACTTAGTTGAGGTTTAGGGTTTAGTGAATGATTTGTCCCAAATACAATGCTTTTTTTTAATATATATATATTTAGGACTAACTTATTCCTTGCCACCCATTCTAAAACTAACTGCAGCTCTTTGTTATGTGTTGCAGTCATTTCAATCACTGTAGTAGCTGACGTGTATAGTGTTGAGTCATCCACATACATAGATACACGGGCTTTACTCAAAGTCATGTTGTTAGTAAAGATTGAAAAAAGTAAGGGGCCTAGACAGCTGCCCTGGGGAATTCCTGATTCTACCTGGATTATGTTTGAGAGGCTCTGTGTTCTGTTAGACAGGTAACTCTTTATCCACAATATAGCAGGGTGTGTAAAGCCATAACACATACGTTTCTCCAGCAGCAGATAATGATCGATAATGTCAAAAGCTGCACTGAAGTTTATCAAAACAGACCCCAAAATCTTTTTATCATCAATTTCTCTCAGCCAATCATCAGTTCTTTGTGTAAGTGCTGTGCTTGTTGAATAGCCTTCCCTATAAGCGTGCTGAAAGTCTGCTGTCAATTTCTTTACTGTAAAATAGCATTGTATCTGGTCAAACATAATTTTTTCCAAAAACTTTACTAAGGGTTGGTCACAGGCTGATTGGTTGGCTCTTTGAGCCAGTAAAGGGGACTTTACTATTCTTAGGTAGCGGAATAACTTTTGCTTCCATCCAAGCGCACACTTTCTAGTAGGCTTACATTTAAGATGTGGCAAAATCGCTCACTATTATCCTTAGTAATTTTCCATCTAAGTTGTGAGAACCCGGGTGCTTGTAATTGTTGATAGACAACAATAATTTTTTCACCTCTTCCACATTTGCTTTACGGAATAAAAAATTGCAATTCTTGTCTTTCGTAATTTGGTCAGATATACTTGGATGTGTAGCGTCAGCATGTTATTCCTACGTTTGCTAATCTTGCCAATAAAAAAGTAGTTTGAAATATCTTTTGGTTTTGTGATGAATGAGCCATCGGATTCAATGAATGATGGAGTTGAGTTTGTCTTTTTCCCCAACATTTTATTGAAAGTGCTTCAAAGCTTTTTACTATAATTCTTTGTCATTTATCTTTGTTTCATAGTTTTAATTTCATGTTATTTTTATTCAGTTTAGTCACATGATTTCTCAATTTACAGTTTGTTTGCCAATCGGTTGTGCAGCCAGACTTATTTGCCATTCCTTTTGCCTCATCCCTCTCAACCATACAATTTTTCAGTTCCTCATCAATCCACGGGGATTTAACAGTTTTTACAGTCATTTTTCTTAATGGGTGCATGCTTATTAGTAACTAGGATAAGCAATTTCATAAATATGTCAAGTGCAACGTCTGTTTGCTCCTCATTACACACCATGAACCAACAGATATTCTTTACATCATCAACATATGAATCACTACAAAACGTATTGTATGACTTCTTTTACACTATATTAGGCCCAGCCTTTGGAATTTTGGTTTTCCTACATATGGCTACTATATTGATATCTCTACATTCGATGGATCTGGATACTGCTTTCAAGCACATTTCTGCAGCATTAGTAATACATGTTGATGATTTCATTCATGTGCTGTTTGTAACTACCCTGGTAGGTTGACTGATAACCTGAACCAGGTTGCAGGCACTGGTTACAGTTTGAAGTGGGCAGCTTGATGAAAGCCAGTCAATATAAATCACCCAGAAAATATACCTCTCACATACATTATCAAGCATTTCACACATGTTATCCAGATACTGACTGTTAGCACTTGGTCTTATAGCAGCTTCCCACCAGAATGGGCTTTAGGTGAGGCAGATGAACCTGTAGCCATATTACTTCAACAGTATTTCACATGAGATCCTCTCTAATCTTTACAGGAATGTGGTACTGAATATTAACAGCAACACCTCCACCACTGGCATTTCTGTCTTTTCTGTAGATGTTATAACCGTGTATTGTTACCACTGTATCATCAAAGGTATTGTCTAAGTGAGTTTCAGAGATAGTCAAAATATGAATCATCCGTTACTAGCAAGTTATTAATTTCATTAACCTTGTTTCTTAAGCTACATATATTAACATGGGTTATTTTGAGCACTTTTCTGGGATGCTTGCTTGTTTTCATTGCTTTACTTAGCTTAGCAGAAGTAGACATTCTCATGTTATTTATGTTAGTGCAGGGTGAGCTGCACACATTGGACTTCCTACTAGGGAACACCACCTCAGTGCTAACATTATAAATCTGGTTCATAGACACATGATTGCTGCATACAATAGATGTAGGATCAGCAGAGGCATTCAGGGCAGTTAGAGGCACATCAATTAGGTTACTTACATTGTGTCTACCAATGCCCCTGGGGTAATGTACATTTGCTGAAGCATTATGACAACTCTGCGTCACAATGGTGGGGATTAACTGAGCTGGGCTGTGTCATTGATGAGTCATTGTCTCATCGCAGCCTTATAATGCTGTGAAAGGATCCAGGACCCCAAATGATCCCATCCTCCTTATAAAATGTGTTTTGTTTCCAAAAGGTATTGAAATTGTCAACAAAAGTTACACCCATTGAGCTGCAATAATCACGTAGCCAGTTGTGAAGAGAAAGAATCCTGCTAAAGTGTTCAATGCCACGATTCAGAGAGGGCACAAGGCCAGATATGATGGGTGTTTTGTTAGTGTCTAGCAGAGAGTTAATCAGCTCTCTAAAATCCAGTTTCAACTGTTCAGCGCTGCCCTTCATAATGTCACTAAAACCCACATGGACTAGGATAGAATCAATTTAAACAGTTTACTCCCCCTTTTTGACTGAACATCCTTTTTTAGGGCTGTGTGTGCCAGTGGGCCGTACAGCCAAAAGAAGCTAGCTGCTCAAGCACTGTTACACATTTATTTGGTCACTAGGGAATTTATAGGCTTCCTTTTCTCTCTCTCACGCAAACACACATTACAGATATTATTTTGACATTCAAGTTTCAAGTATTATTGTCACTTGTACAAGTACAGTGAAAAGCCTTTCTTGCGAGTTCCTTCCCAACAATGCAGTAATCAATATCAGTAGTACTATAAAGTAAACCAAAAACACACACGAGAAACAGTTCCAGGGTCAGTAGCTATATACAGGGACAGTTCCAGGGTCAGTAGCTACAGTTGAAGTCGGAAGTTTACATACACTTAGGTTGGAGTCATTAAAACTATTTTTTCAACCACTCCACAAATTTATTTTTAACAAACTATAGTTTTGGCAAGTCGATTAGATCATCTACTTTGTGCATGACACAAGTCATTTTTCCAACAATTGTTTACAGACAGATTATTTCACTTATTTCACTGTATCACAATTCCAGTGGGTCAGAAGTTTACATACACTAAGTTGACTGTGCCTTTTAAACAGCTTGGAAAATTCCATAAAATTATGTCATGGCTTTAGAAGCTTCTGATAGGCTAATTGATATTATTTGAGTCAATTGGAGGTGTACCTGTTGATGTATTTCAAGGCCTACCTTCAAACTCAGTGCCTCTTTGCTTGACATCATGAGAAAATCAAAAGAAATCAGCCAAGACTTCAGAAAAAAATTGTAGACCACCACAAGTCTTGGTCATCCTTGGGAGCAATTTCCAAACGCCAGAAGGTACCACGTTCATCTGTACAAACAATAGTACGCAAGTATAAACACCATGGGATCACGCAGCCATCATACCACTCAGGAAGGAGACGCGTTCTGTCTCCTAGAGGCAGAAGGAAACCGGTACAAAAGTATCTATATCCACAGTAAATCGAGTCCTATATCGACATAACCTGAAAGGCCGCTCAGCAAGCTTTAAAAAAGCCAGACTACGGTTTGCAACTGCACATGGGGACAAAGATCATACTTTTTGGAGAAATGTCCTCTGGTCTGATGAAACAAAAATAGAACTGTTTGGCCATAATGACCATCGTTATGATTGGAGGAAAAAGGAGTAGGCTTGCAAGCCGAAGAACACCATCCCAACCGTGAAGCACAGGGGTGGCAGTATCCTGTTGTGGGGGTGCTTTGCTGCAGGAGGGACTGGTTCACCTCACAAAATAGATGGCATCATGAGGGAGGATAATTATGTGGATATTGAAGCAACATCTCAAGACATCAGTCAGGAAGTTAAAGGTTAGTCGCAAATGGGTTTTCCGAATGGATAATGACCCCAAGCATACTTCCAACGTTGTGGCAAAATGACTTAAGGACAACAAAGTCAAGTTGTTGGAGTGACCATCACAAAGCCCTGACCTCAATCCCATAGAAAATGTGTGTGCAGAACTGAAAAAGTGTGTGCGAGCATGGAGGCCAATAAACCTGATTCAGTTACACCAGCTCTGTCAGGAGGAATGGGCCAAAATTCACCCAACTTATTGTGGGAAGCTTGTGGAAGGCTACCTGAAACATTTGACCCAAGTTAAACAATATAAAGGCAATGCTATCAAATATGAATTGAGTGTATGTAAACTTCTGACCCACTGGGAATGTGATGAAAGAAATAAAAGCTGAAATAAATCATTCTCTCTACTATTATTCTGACATTTCACTTTCTTAAAATTAAGTGGTGATCCTAACTGACCTAAGGCAGGGACATTTTACTGGGATTGAATGTCAGAAATTGTGAAAACCTTTGTTTACATTTATTTGGCTAAGGTCTATGTAAAGTTCAGACTTCAACTGTATATACAGGGACACTTCCAGGGTCAGTAGCTTTATGCAGGGTCAGTAGCTATATGCAGGGTCAGTAGCTATATGCAGGGTCAGTTCCAGGGTCAGTAGTTATATGCAGGGTCAGTTCCAGGGTCAGTAGCTATATACAGGGTCAGTTCCAGGGTCAGTAGTTATATGCAGGGTCAGTTCCAGGTTCAGTAGCTATATACAGGGACCGTTCCATTGTCAGTAGCTATATACAGGGACAGTTCCAGAATCAGTAGCTATATACAGGGACAGTTCCAGGGTCAGTAGTTATATACAGGGACAGTTCCAGGGTCAGTAGCTATATACAGGGTCAGTAGCTATATACAGGGACAGTTCCAGGGTCAGTAGCTATATACAGGGTCAGTTCCTGGGTCAGTGTTTACCATATTTACAATGTGCAGGGATACTGGAGTGATAGAGGTAGATATGTATAGGGGTAAGGTGACTAAGATATATGATAAACAGAGTGGCAGCAGTGTATATGATGATTGTGTGGAAGTGTGTGTAAAGTCAGTATGAATGTGTGTGAGCAAATTAAGTGTGTGCTTGTTGGAATGTGAGTGAGTTTGTAGACTCCTGTGTGTGTGTGCAGAGTCAGAAAGTCTGCGTAGCCATTTTGTTAGCTATTTAGCAGTCTTTTGGCTTGGGGATTGAAGCTGTTTAGGAGCTTCTTGGTGTCAGACTTGATGCTTTGGTTCCGCTGCTTTGCGGAAGTAGAAAGAACAGTCTATGGCTTAGGTGGCTGGAGTCTTTAACAATTTTCCAGGCCTTCCTTTCACACCATCTGGTATAGAGGTCCTGGATGTCAGGGAGCTCGGCCCCAGTGATGTACTTGGCTGTCGGCCCCACACTCTGCAGAACCATGCGATCGAGGGCGGTGCAGTTGCAATACCAAGCAGTGATGCAGCCAGTCAAGATGCTCTCAATGGTGCAGCTCTAGAATTTGAGGGACCATGCCAAATCTGTTCAGCCTCCTGATGGGGAAGAGGCTCTGTTGTGTGGGTGGGTGGGTGGGTGGGTGTGGGACCATTTTAAGTCCTTAGTGATTTGGAAACCAAGGAACTTTAAAGCTCTCGACCCGCTCCACTACAGCCCTGTGAATATGCCTACCGTCGATATGGATGGGGCCATGCTCACCCCCCCACCCACCACCTTCTGGAGTCCACAATCAGCTCCTCGTCCCTACTGACGTTGAGGGAGAGGTTGTTGTCCTGGTAACACAATGCCAGGTCACTGACGACCTCCCTGTAGGCTGTCTCATTGTAGCCAGTGATCAGGCCTACCACCATTGTGTTGTCAGCTAACTTGATTATAGTGTTGGAGTCGAACTAAGCACACACCCCTGTGGGGCCCCCGTGTTGAAGGTCAGTTTGGCGGAGGTGATGGAGGAGGGATGTGAGGGAGGAGCTATGGAGGGGTTAGGGAGGGAGGAGCTATGGATGAGGAGTTAGGGAGGGAGGAGCTATGAAGGGGCAGGGAGGAGTTAGGCAGGGAGGGGCTATGGAGGGAGGAGCTAGGGAGGGAGGGATGAAGGGGCAGGGAGGAACTATAGAGGGAGGGATGGGGAGGGAGGAGCTATAGAGGGAGGGGAGAGGGAAGAGCTGAGGAGGGAGGAGCTATAGAGGGAGGGGAGAGGGAAGAGCTGAGGAGGGAGGAGCTATAGAGGGAGGGGAGAGGGAAGAGCTGAGGAGGGAGGAGCTATAGAGGGAGGGGAGAGGGAAGAGCTGAGGAGGGAGGAGGAGCTGAGGAGGGAGGAGCTATAGAGGGAGGGAGGGGAGAGGGAGGAGCTATAGAGGGAGGGAGGTGACAGTGTGGGAGCCAACATCTACTGGACAACATCAACTGGGCCTGGCCTGTGCTCTCCACACACATTCACATGAAATACCCACACATTCTCACACACACACACATATTCTCACACACACACACACACACGTTCAGACAGCATGGTGAAGAAGGCGCAACAGCGCCTCTTCAACATCAGGAGACTGAAGAAGTTGGGCTTGGCCCTTAAGAAAGGAAATGTTCCTCCTTATATTCTGATTCAGACAATACTGGGATCGTAATAAAACCACATTCTGATGTCTGGCTCTTAGAAATGTTTGTTTTGCAGCTCACATGTAGGAGTGCTGCTTAAAGCCAGTTGACTTGACAGTTTAAATGTCTTCATTCTGTTGGCTGAAGAGGTTTAGGTTGCTGCCCTTCGGCCTCAATTCTCCTCTACCATGCTTTCTTTTTGTCTCTCTCTCTCCATCCCCCGCGGTCTCTCCATCCCCCGCGGTCTCTCCATCCCCCCGCGGTCTCTCCATCCCCCCGCGGTCTCTCCATCCCCCCGCGGTCTCTCCATCCCCCCGCGGTCTCTCCATCCCCCCGCGGTCTCTCCATCCCCCCGTGGTCTCTCCATCCCCCGTGGTCTCTCCATCCCCCGCGGTCTCTCCATCCCCCGCGGTCTCTCCATCTCCCGCGGTCTCTCCATCCCCCGCGGCCTCTCCATCCCCCGCGGTCTCTCCATCCCCCTCGGTCTCTCCATCCCCCGCGGTCTCTCCATCCCCCGCGGTCTCTCCATCCACCGCGGTCTCTCCATCCCCCGCGGTCTCTCCATCCCCCGAGGTCTCTCCATCCCCCGAGGTCTCTCCATCCCCCGCGGTCTCTCCATCCCCTTGGGTCTCTCCATCCCCTTGGGTCTCTCCATCCCCTTGGGTCTCTCCATCCCCCCGCGGTCTCTCCATCCCCCCGCGGTCTCTCCATCCCCCGAGGTCTCTCCATCCCCCGAGGTCTCTCCATCCCCCGCGGTCTCTCCATCCCCTTGGGTCTCTCCATCCCCTTGGGTCTCTCCATCCCCCCGCGGTCTCTCCATCCCCCCGCGGTCTCTCCATCCCCCCGCGGTCTCTCCATCCCCTTGGGTCTCTCCATCCCCTTTGGTCTCTCCATCCCCTTGGGTCTCTCCATCCCCTTGGGTCTCTCCATCCTCTTTGGTCTCTCCATCCCCTTGGGTCTCTCCATCCCCTTGGGTCTCTCCATCCTCTTGGGTCTCTCCATCCCCTTCGGTCTCTCCATCCCCCGCGGTCTCTCCATCCCCCGCGGTCTCTCCATCCCCTGCGGTCTCTCCATCCCCCCGCGGTCTCTCCATCCCCCTGCGGTCTCTCCATCCCCCCGCGGTCTCTCCATCTCCAGTCCTCTGTGACTGTCTCACTACAATGTTCATTATGGTTGTTGACTGTGGTTGTTGACTGGGGTTGTTGACTGGGGTAGCTGACTGAGGTAGCTGACTGGGGTAGTTGACTGGGCTAGCTGACTGGGCTAGCTGACTGGGCTAGCTGACTGGGGTAGCTGACTGGGGTAGCTGACTGGGGTAGTTGACTGTGGTTGTTGAGTGGGGTTGTTGACTGGAGTAGCTGACTGGGGTAGCTGACTGGGGTAGCTGACTGGGGTAGCTGACTGGGGTAGTTGACTGGGCTAGCTGACTGGGCTAGCTGACTGGGCTAGCTGACTGGGGTAGTTGACTGTGGTAGCTGACTGGGGTAGTTGACTGGGGTAGTTGACTGGGGTAGTTGACTGGGGTAGTTGACTGGGGTAGCTGACTGGGGTAGCTGACTGGGGTAGCTGACTGGGGTAGTTGACTGTGGTTGTTGAGTGCACAGCGGGTGAAAAAGTTCTCAAATTGATTCTTATAGTGTTTGACTATCAAACTGTAACACACTACCCAATACGATTATAATAAAGTTTTCATTTGTATTCATGCCTCAAACACATTTTATACCGTGCCATTGCCAAGTAAAATATACTTTAAAATATAGACTTTAGAGGGCATTCATGTAAAATAAATGACAGTTGCAATCTGACAGTAAAATGTTTCGCCTTTCATGGCGAAATTTCCTTTAATATTTTTATCGGAACGAAGATGACCAGTGCCGCTCACACTTGTGCTCACCCGACCCCCCCCCCCCCCCCACTGATTCCTAAAGGAGATTATTTTCCTTGACTCCATTGTGCTCGTCCAACAATAGGTGGGGTTCAGGTGCAGCTACCTCTTTTTACTAAGAAGACGGGACAATGTATCGCAGCGTTTAGAAATAGCCTCTTTATCAAGGTCGGCTTTTCTCAGCAAAATGTGTTTTAATAACTAGAATTCTATGTAGTTCAGGGTTTGGGGTTTCTCCGAATTGTGGTTTTGTATTCTTAACCAGTGGATACAGTTGTGGATACAGTGATTGTGAAGAATCGGGATTTTTAGATTTGTGTAATTAAATCTCTCATTTAGGTTCAAGTTATTCGTATGTTGATTAGTAGTGTTTATCAAAGTGGATCTCTTCAACAAAATTAAGAAATGGGTTTAGCTTTTAGTGACAGATTTGATATCACATAACAACCTTCTAGAAGCTTCCGTGTTATGCTGTGTGGTCTTAAGTTGTTCAGTTGTGTCCTTGTGTTTCTCCCAGGAGCCTCCTGTTCTTCCTGTGGGTCAGTTCAGCCAGAAGTTTGTCCACTTCATCACACAGTGGTGAGCCAAATTGTTTTACATTTGTCATTTAACAGAGGATCTTATCCACAGCGACTTACTGCATTAGTGCATTCATCTTAAAATAGCTAGGTGAGAAAACCCTTATCGCTCTCTCTCAAATATCAGCCTTTTGATGTGTTGGTTTCAGCCGAACAGAAATAAACCTAGAAACAGAAACCTAATAAATCAACAGATTCAATATGTTTAAAAATTAAGTTCAATAATTGGATAGAATTGAATAGCATTTAATTTGCCAAAGGCCAGACCTCAACCATGTTCATTTATTTTAAATCCATCGTCTTTAGTACACTAAATGTAATCGTTAATATGAATTTAGTAGGCTGTATTTTTTTTACTTGATGACTCATGTAGGACATGCATTATCACTTTAGTGCCCTCCACTCTCCTATGTCTGATAATGGTGTTGGGTGGTAATGGGGCAGCTAGCAGAGACAGGATAACAAGGACAGGCCTTATCCCAGTATACCAGGCTCTCCTGAAGAACAAATTATCTCTCTGATTTGTTTCTTTACTGCAGCAACACAGCACAATATTTACACTGACCATGTCTCCCATGGTCTGTTGGCCCCCTGTTAGCCAAATGCTCTCACTAATAAACACACAGCAGGGGGAACACACCCAATGGACTGACCTACCGGCCAAAAGCAGGACCTTAACAGTGTGTGCATGTTTCTACATGTGTATGTCCTTGTACGTGTGTCTACATACCGCCAGCTGTTGTTTACCTATCTCTATGCCTTATTTAGTCAAACAGGCCAGGTCTCTGTTTCTCTTCTCCGTGCCCGCCCCAGCCCTGGCACCAGGTTGGCACTGCCACCTCCCAGGCTATTCTTAGAGGTCCCTGTCCTGTCCCTGGTCCCTGCCTGCTGTGATTCATCACACAGTAACTCGGTTAGCTCCAGACGGGCCTCTCTAGAACCACACACTAATCCTTCACAGTCCCCTATGTAGGTCGCCCTGACGAATCTCCCCTCCTCATTCTCAGGACTGGCAGGGTCCTCACACAGGGTCAATGACTGTTTGGGTACTTAGTGTGTGTATGTGTGTGTGTGAGCTGGCGCTGGTGGTTAGAGTGGTGCTGATGCAGATGGTTTTGATCAGCTTTATTGTTCAAATGATAGTAGGCCAACACACACACACACACACACACACACACACACAACATCGAGGAGACCTCGTATGAGGAATATGGACTGGTTGTCCACACATTTTATTGTCAGACTGTACTAGCCATAGCATTTCCACTGCGTGGAGCTCATAGTGTAACAAAAGCACCATTGGGACAATCTGGTAATTAGGCTTGTCAGGTTTGTCAGTAATGTCCTTGGATGCTCATTAGGAACAAATGCTCATTAGGAAATGACTTATAGAAAAATGTAAGTAATGAACCACAAAATGAAATAGTCTTACCTTCGAAAATGTCTCTGTATGCTTAAACAACATTGTGATAAAACTGCTGTTTTCTCTGTTCAGCATGAAGAGACTCCCCAAAGAGAGGCCTGCTCCTACCAACCTTATGGTGAGTTACCATGTTACAGACTATAGAAACCTCCTAACAACCTTATGGTGAGTTACCATGTTACAGACTATAGAAACCTCCTAACAACCTTATGGTGAGTTACCATGTTACAGACTATAGAAACCTCCTAACAACCTTATGGTGAGTTACCATGTTACAGACTATAGAAACCTCCTAACAACCTTATGGTGAGTTACCATGTTACAGACTATAGAAACCTCCTAACAACCTTATGGTGAGTTACCATGTTACAGACTATAGAAACCTAACAACCTTATGGTGAGTTACCATGTTACAGACTATAGAAACCTCCTACCAACCTTATGGTGAGTTACCATGTTACAGACTATATAAACCTCCTAACAACCTTATGGTGAGTTACCATGTTACAGACTATAGAAACCTCCTAACAACCTTATGGTGAGTTACCATGTTACAGACTATAGAAACCTCCTAACAACCTTATGGTGAGTTACCATGTTACAGACTATAGAAACCTCCTAACAACCTTATGGTGAGTTACCATGTTACAGACTATAGAAACCTCCTAACAACCTTATGGTGAGTTACCATGTTACAGACTATAGAAACCTCCTAACAACCTTATGGTGAGTTACCATGTTACAGACTATAGAAACCTCCTACCAACCTTATGGTGAGTTACCATGTTATAGACTATAGAAACCTCCTAACAACATTATGGTGAGTTACCATGTTACAGACTATAGAAACCTCCTAACAACCTTATGGTGAGTTACCATGTTACAGACTATAGAAACCTCCTAACAACATTATGGTGAGTTACCATGTTACAGACTATAGAAACCTCCTAACAACCTTATGGTGAGTTACCATGTTACAGACTATAGAAACCTCCTAACAACCTTATGGTGAGTTACCATGTTACAGACTATAGAAACCTCCTAACAACCTTATGGTGAGTTACCATGTTACAGACTATAGAAACCTCCTAACAACCTTATGGTGAGTTACCATGTTACAGACTATAGAAACCTCCTAACAACCTTATGGTGAGTTACCATGTTACAGACTATAGAAACCTCCTAACAACCTTATGGTGAGTTACCATGTTACAGACTATAGAAACCTCCTAACAACCTTATGGTGAGTTACCATGTTACAGACTATAGAAACCTCCTAACAACCTTATGGTGAGTTACCATGTTACAGACTATAGAAACCTAACAACCTTATGGTGAGTTACCATGTTACAGACTATAGAAACCTCCTAACAACCTTATGGTGAGTTACCATGTTACAGACTATAGAAACCTAACAACCTTATGGTGAGTTACCATGTTACAGACTATAGAAACCTCCTAACAACCTTATGGTGAGTTACCATGTTACAGACTATAGAAACCTCCTAACAACCTTATGGTGAGTTACCATGTTACAGACTATAGAAACCTAACAACCTTATGGTGAGTTACCATGTTACAGACTATAGAAACCTCCTAACAACCTTATGGTGAGTTACCATGTTACAGACTATAGAAACCTCCTAACAACCTTATGGTGAGTTACCATGTTACAGACTATAGAAACCTCCTAACAACCTTATGGTGAGTTACCATGTTACAGACTATAGAAACCTCCTAACAACCTTATGGTGAGTTACCATGTTACAGACTATAGAAACCTCCTAACAACCTTATGGTGAGTTACCATGTTACAGACTATAGAAACCTCCTAACAACCTTATGGTGAGTTACCATGTTACAGACTATATAAACCTCCTAACAACCTTATGGTGAGTTACCATGTTACAGACTATAGAAACCTAACAACCTTATGGTGAGTTACCATGTTACAGACTATAGAAATCTCCTAACAACCTTATGGTGAGTTACCATGTTACAGACTATAGAAACCTCCTAACAACCTTATGGTGAGTTACCATGTTACAGACTATAGAAACCTCCTAACAACCTTATGGTGAGTTACCATGTTACAGACTATAGAAACCTCCTAACAACCTTATGGTGAGTTACCATGTTACAGACTATAGAAACCTAACAACCTTATGGTGAGTTACCATGTTACAGACTATAGAAACCTCCTAACAACCTTATGGTGAGTTACCATGTTACAGACTATAGAAGCCTCCTAACAACCTTATGGTGAGTTACCATGTTACAGACTATAGAAACCTCCTACCAACCTTATGGTGAGTTACCATGTTACAGACTATAGAAGCCTCCTAACAACCTTATGGTGAGTTACCATGTTACAGACTATAGAAACCTCCTAACAACCTTATGGTGAGTTACCATGTTACAGACTATATAAACCTCCTAACAACCTTATGGTGAGTTACCATGTTACAGACTATAGAAACCTAACAACCTTATGGTGAGTTACCATGTTACAGACTATAGAAATCTCCTAACAACCTTATGGTGAGTTACCATGTTACAGACTATAGAAACCTCCTAACAACCTTATGGTGAGTTACCATGTTACAGACTATAGAAACCTCCTAACAACCTTATGGTGAGTTACCATGTTACAGACTATAGAAATCTCCTAACAACCTTATGGTGAGTTACCATGTTACAGACTATAGAAACCTCCTAACAACCTTATGGTGAGTTACCATGTTACAGACTATAGAAACCTCCTAACAACCTTATGGTGAGTTACCATGTTACAGACTATAGAAACCTCCTAACAACCTTATGGTGAGTTACCATGTTACAGACTATAGAAACCTAACAACCTTATGGTGAGTTACCATGTTACAGACTATAGAAACCTCCTAACAACCTTATGGTGAGTTACCATGTTACAGACTATAGAAGCCTCCTAACAACCTTATGGTGAGTTACCATGTTACAGACTATAGAAACCTCCTACCAACCTTATGGTGAGTTACCATGTTACAGACTATAGAAGCCTCCTAACAACCTTATGGTGAGTTACCATGTTACAGACTATAGAAACCTCCTACCAACCTTATGGTGAGTTACCATGTTACAGACTATAGAAACCTCCTAACAACCTTATGGTGAGTTACCATGTTACAGACTATAGAAACCTCCTAACAACCTTATGGTGAGTTACCATGTTACAGACTATAGAAACCTCCTAACAACCTTATGGTGAGTTACCATGTTACAGACTATAGAAACCTCCTACCAACCTTATGGTGAGTTACCATGTTACAGACTATAGAAACCTCCTAACAACCTTATGGTGAGTTACCATGTTACAGACTATAGAAACCTAACAACCTTATGGTGAGTTACCATGTTACAGACTATAGAAACCTCCTAACAACCTTATGGTGAGTTACCATGTTACAG